>NW_024539443.1:0-24359 GCF_016758775.1 Suillus clintonianus | reverse complement strand
GATAATCAAACAGAATCCCTCAGAGCAACGCAGACTATGAGTGAGAATTTGATATCCAGATGTGTGCATCGATCTAATGGGAAAAAAAAAATCTAGGCACCAGCGAACATTGTACACGCGAAGAAGTATCCGAGCTGCATCAAGTGAGAAACCAGCTAAAAGAAGCGAAAGAGAAAATCAAGCACCTCGGGGATAGGGTGATAATGTACAGGTACAGATGGTTGGAGGAGTACTACCGCGCCGACAACCTCGAGCGTCATATGCCCAGTGGTGTCCACGTACCCGGCCTTGCTCAAATACCACAAGGTACCTCGTCTCCTGGCCTCTGCCCAGAGTTCTTGGTCGGGGATAGTATGTGAGAGATTCGGGACTGGAGGAATCGAATGAGGGCGCTTGTGGGAGGACGTTATTCTGTGTCCGAAGTTTAGATTCATGACTACTCCAGTATAGTATTGATACATAGTCTATCACATCATGCTTTGTGCCTGTTCTACAAGACATATCTGATCAAAACGCAGGGTAATACTACTTGTAGGCGAAATAGCAACCTCGGCGCTATTCTTCTTCACATTACATTTCGTGACAGGTAAATATATGTCCGCGAGAATCCCCTTCCAGAACAAGGACCTGTTGGTTTTTTCTGCGGGGAGAGCTGGGCTCAGATCCTTGGCGGGAATGTGGTAGTGTTGAAGTGCAGCCCCTGCATTACTGGATGTTGCAGAATACAGCGATACAATCTTCAGGTGCGGGTCCGTTCGCACCGCAGAAGGGGTCAGGGACAAGCCGTGAACACAAATCGTTTGTGTAACCTCCCTCCCATGAAACCTACTGCGACTTTCAACACTGCGTGATGCAGAAGGAGCATCGAGGAATACTCCTTGCCCATTAACCAGGGTAGAGGGCCTTCAATACAAAAAGATAAGCAAAAGATCTGATTGCTCCGTAGAATGCTCACCACTGTCTGTGAGTTTGTCTGCTCTGGTGTCAATATCATCTTGGGCGTCCTGGGGATCGACAGTCCAGGGGTCAAGTGTCGACGAGCTGGGTGTGATGCTCGACGATTCATGATGCGCAGGATTCTCTGGGTCGGCGGTCCAGGAAGCCCACGACGACAGGCTACTAACTACGCTGGTGGAAGAACTGGCTGGAAGCTGGACAGGTGGGGGGGGTAATGCTTCGCGGCTGCATTGTTGTTATGTACGAGCTTTTCCGGATTTTACAGAAGGAAACCAAATCTGGTCCTTCCAGTATCGCCCCATTCATTCTCATCCCATAACTAAGAGTCATAAGCAATTTAGTCGCTAAGAAAATATGCGCAGCACCTACCTAGTGACGACATCATCACGTGTGAGAGTCATACGCGCCTGCCCATGCACAGCGACTGTGCAAGTGTTGGAAGCGATGCTGTATAGCGTGGCTCGGTAGCCCTTCCGATCGCCCCCAACAATGAAAACTTCTTGGCCAATGATATTATCGAATGAATCCAACTTCGCGTTGCATACCTTTATCACGAATCTGATAGGGACGTTGATCTGTCACAAGTGTCAGAAATGCATGCCTCGAAGAGATCGATACTTACGAGGGAGTGATCACTATCAGATAGAAAGGTCAAGCAAGCGTTTGGAAAGTCGACGTTTTGTACAATTCCTTTCCTCTGATACTCCGATCCACGAGCAACACTCACGACATCTCCAGGCCTCACATCGTAGCCCCTTTCCTGTGTGTATTTGAGGGTATCGGGGAGTTTGGTCCGCTGAACGACTGCTACAGGAACTCGAATTCTTGACGGTCCGACACTAGTACCCACATCGTCCCCAGCTAACATAGGGTCTGTATCCCGGAACCATAGCATTGCGCTCCCGGTGGGGAACCACTCCACGATGCCGCATTTCTTCCAGTGCTCGCCCGCAAGCACTTCTATGTGATCTCCTACTTGTATAGATTCGGACTGAGGGGGAGGCTCGAAGCGCTGCTGCATGGATAGCTGCGGGTGAAAGACGTGATGCAAGGGGCGACGATCTAAGTAGTATCTCGAAACAAGCACCTATGAAATGAGTGTTAATGAATCGTAAGATTGTAATTTATGCGTAAAACCAACCTCTTCTTTGGAGACTGCCTGACAAATGTGGAACATATCATCGCTTATTTGAATGATGTGGCCCTCCAGACCCAAGTATGGACCTGCAACGACTCGAATTTCGTCGCCAACATGAAAAATACGCTCTAGATCCTCCAGTCGAACGTCAATTTCTCTTCGATGTCTATCGAAGGTTATTTCCAAGCGCACGGAGCCAGAAGCGTGATCCGTCGAAACGACTGTACCGATCTTTGAGCGAATTTCTCCTGCAATAATCCTGACCAAATCGCCTGTGCGCAAGAATTGCATCGAAAACGCGAACAGTGTTTTCCTGACGAAGGGTGTGTCCCACGCAGACTGCATGTGCAGTTTGATGTCATCAGCATGAGGAGAGGCAACAATTTCTAAGCGATCACGGTGAAATTTTTTCACCAAGAGTCCCATGTAGTATTGTTCGCCTCTATAAGAGCATCCCACAACTTTCCCATCACGGAGAATATCGCGAACGGCCTGGTCATTAGGGAGGAGGCATCGGTCGAGTAGAGCCACAGATCCACCAGGCATGGGATAGGGAAAGTCCCGGAGAGCGATTAAGATGGAGACGAGACCATTAGGTTGATCGGAATCGAAAACGTAGCCTATGTCGCCCTTGTACTTGCCGTATTTGATCCTCACCCACCCTGGGTTAGGAAGTTTGGAGTGTGAGTGTTCAATCGCTTGACGTTCTTCTTCTGAGATTCGAACGTATTGTTTAACGGCGAAACTATGTGAGGGCGGGAGTGATGCTGCGATGGTTCTGGGGCTGTCTGCGACAACATACAACTGGCCTGCTACCCAACCGGACACAGTAACGAGAAATCCTTGACTCCGAAGGTGTTCGGCGATGTAATCTGCGCCATTTCCTGGCATGCAATGAGTGGCATACCACGACATTAAGGATGAACGTACTCTGAATATGGAGAAGGTACATTCTGCCTTCAATCGCCCGGGGGAACGAGGCGGCCTTGCGATGGCGAGCATGGCGCCCTTCTGATGAAGAAGGCGGGTTCTCTTGGATCCTATCGTAAATGTTATCGAATGCTGCTGCCAACCTATCCTTGGCTGATGGGCCAGAAAGGTGTGTGGCTGTCGGCAACCGCATTGAAGGGCCTTCTTCATCCTCTTCACCCTCTTCATCCTCTTCATCCTCTTCACCCTCTTCATCCTCTTCTTTCTCGTCTGCTTCGGTGATGATGTACGGATTCGACTATACGTGTTGTTTTAGTAGCAAAGTCGTCAGAATGATATCACACTTACTCTGAGTGGTTTACACGATTGTTTGATACGAGTGCTGGAGCCTATCCTCGACTACATCTATTTAGTATTCAAGTCATAAGGAATGATAAATACACTTACTTTAGGACGTTGACGCGATCGTTGAACGGGAGTACTTGAGAGGTGGCCGTTCATCCTCGATGAAGACGAGGGCAGAGGCATGTGTCTGGCCTTCAAGGCGTAAAGGTTTGCTAAGGCAATGCTGTCGTCGCCGTCGCCAGAGAACAACGCGTTTCTAGCATCCTTCCAGTCGTCTGCAATGTATCGATCGCCGAGGTATGAAGAAAATGCCTCATCCATCTGAGGATATGTCATGTCGGTAGTGAGGAACTGTTCAAGAATGCACCATGCGCCTTGATCTGCCAATGGCGATGGCGCCGTCCGCAAATTCCCTACCAGACACAGGCTCATGAGTGACTACAATGACGATATTTGATCATGACTCACCGTCATTAGCACTTCGCGCGCGCTTCAAGTTCGACGAACACTCATCATCACTAGAACATGCCGCGCGCTTTGACATTTTGAGAATCTAGTTAATGATAACGTCAATTACTGCAGCACATAACGAACCCAAAGACTCACATGTTACTACGTTATACTCACAATTATCCTTTCAAGACAGCAGCGAAAGAAATTTGTTTGGCAATTTGATTACGGCGGAGTCTTCATAGCAAATAATGTATTTAGACAACGTGTTCTTGCGCGCAGCAACGTTAAACTAAGTACCTCAGACATTATATATAATATTCGATGAGGAGCTCACGCTACATGCTACGTACTGTCCAAATAAATGATAAAAGTCAGAAAGAATTCTAGGTACGCGAGAAGCATTGATATACGGAACGACAATTGTTATTCAAACCCAGTCGGCAATACCCGGTATAGGACGCCTTCACAAACTTAGTATTAATGCTGTAAGGTCACTGAAACATAGATTGCTTATATTGCTCATGCATAGCAGATCAACGGTACCGACTGACCAGGCGTGTCGAGACCCACCCATATTGAGCGCACAATCTGACGTTTGTACAGCTTCGGGATATTGAGACCCTCGTTCAGCAACAAACAGAGACACTGGAAAGCCAAGGCAAGGAAGATGACAACCTTCAAGAGATCCAAAAGATCCTCTACTCGACAGAGGTAGGCACCTCATTTATACTCATCTTCATCTCTCTTTAGCTTATCCGAAACTCGCCGGCCTGAGCAGGATGGTTTCGAAGTTCCTGAGAACGCTCCTGTCGATGAAGAGGAAACTTTCTGATTGTGCATGCCGCTGGAGTATAGGAAGAAGTTTTCGTGTCATATCCTTTTACCCTCAAACCAAATGTTCATTAGCATTCACTTTACATCTTGCACGTTTTCGTTGTTCCATCTCCATGTTCGCCAATCTCTGGCCGTCGCTATTCTGGCCATCACGAATTAGCGCTTCGCTATTTAGTATCGACTTCAATGTCTCACCATTCTCTTCATTCTCTCCGCCTCTGACTTTCCCCTTCTATTGCTCAAAATAAGATGATGCAAGGTGAGTTTAGACGGGGTGGAAATGATCTTTAACTCACTAATTGTTGACCGAAAATAGCCCATTCCTCTCCAACTTACCTGTACTTTCCGGACAAGAACAAAGTCCTGAGGATTCTCCAGCTACCGGTATGTACTATGTATAATAACTTGCACCTTATGGATCAATTGCTGATACTTGCCGTTCAGAGTGATCCGGTTCGGCATCGGCTATCAATCATTGCTTTTCTCTAACTTGTGATTGCAGCACCCATTCGTCGGATTCACGGAGCACTTTCGTCTAATAGGATATCTTGCGAGCACCAACCGGGAGCTCTCGCCCCTTTACGTGAGTTTTGTTCAGAATCATCTATCTTATCTCATCGTGTTGGTTTGCAGCGTGCAGAGCATGTATCGACGAACTCAGAACACAATATTCTGGATATCGTCGGCATACTGGCTGTTCCAAGCCACAATAGAGTAATGTTTTCCGAAGTATATGAAAAGAAGAGGGTGAGATCTTGATTTTAATGGAATTTTGTCATTGACAGAATGGACATAGACCGGCGACGGCGATTTTCTGCGGTTGATCGACAGCGAACTTTGTCGCCCAAATGTATTAGGGTGTACAAGTGTTGTGTGGCCCGTGAGCATTACTTCCGGTGCACAATGTTGCTGAGAAATGATTTTGCTCATCCACAGCTTGGCATGTTGGATTCTTCCATCCGCTTCTATGTAGCACCATTCCCAGATGGATTCTCGCCTTGCAGCCCTCTCGCTGCCAGTGAGGTTGCGCCTTTGAATGACTTCATGATTCGTACCCCTCGCAGTGCCATCCAATCTCACCGCTCTTCCAAATGCAGAATTCACGTCTATACGTTCGCAAAGAGCTAATCTGCAGGCGCATTATTTATGTTTCGACAAGATATTTTGACCGAGAATGTGTTTCACGCTACACTTTGTGTATTTTCATTCGAAACAGTGATTTACTACCAGTGAGAGACTCAGGAACGACATGATCATTGGGGATGAGGTGTGTTGATATAATGTACTATTAATGATAAAGTACTGCCACAGACCTTGCAGCGCAGAGTTTGGTATGAGATCCAAGACTCAAAAACAGTACTCAGCTTGGCCAGAATGACTACGCAGACGCGGAATCGAACGCTGAGTCGGGATTGGCCAGACTAGTGCTTCGGAATACGTTAGGCGGGATTCCAATTTTAGAACTCAACTGATATTTATCATTGTTTAGTCGCTGGCTGAATCTGAATCTCGATCGTCAACATCTAAATTTAGGATTATCGATCAATTCGCGCTCCCGCAAACTACTTTGGGTGATCTGAAAGGTGAGCCCCTTTCTGTCACTTTATTGGCAGTAACGTAAACGAAATTAGATGTCTCGTATGGTACACACAGTGTGCATGGGGCCGTTACCCAGTCAAAGACAGAAAAATTCTAGTGAGCATTGTTTGTGATCAGTGGAAGTATCGGTACTATGTTTTATCAGACGCAAGTTGACATATGGATGGACTCTGTCAGTCCGTCTAAATTTTTACTTTCCTGCCGGCGACTTATCGCCTCATCCAGCAACCAAATCAATTTCAACCTCAGACTGTCATCGCGCCGCACTCGCGCCATCTGGCAGCAATCAAGGACGGCTTCGACCGCATCGTGAATAGAGTGAAATCAACGCTTGGGGTGCGTGTTATCATTCTGATTAGAACAATCACTCAAGAACGCCCGAATTAACTAGCTATAGATCATATCATGATAATGTACATGACGATGTGAAGCCTGAGGGCTTTGTACCACAATACCATTAGAATCAATACCTGCTGTAGCATATCACTATTCAACTCACCACTACTACTTCCTTTCATGGCGCCCAGTTTGAATATCTATCATCCTGCAACATATACCACTACATACATATGCATCTAGCAGCAGCAATACATTGTGATGACTACCACGCGATAATCGGCTGACATTTCATGTAAGACTACATACAAATCTAACATATGCGAAGGAACGATCAATTCAGCGAAGCATCCGTGTGCACGTGACTCCTATGGCAAGAGTGATTGCTAATTTTATCATCGTACGTACTGTGCATCTCATCGTGTGAACAACCTCGTGCCAGCACGTTGGCAAGTCGAACCGTCATCATGGCCACAATGGTACATTTTATCTTGAGTTCCATTGAAGCTACTTACTCAATCTGTTATGCAAGATCCCAGCTGAGGGAATTGACCGAGACATTGAGCTGCTCAGTCGCAGTGTTCCTGTCTGGCCGACACAGCTACGGCGGTACACCGAAATAACACTACCATGAGCGTGCATTGCTACTGTGACCGACATTGAGTACTAATTATGTGGTCAACAGCGAATCTTTAGGTCGCGATTACAACGTGCAGAAGATGCAGATCGACTTCGCTCAGTTCGTTACCTTTATTTGTGATAAAGTTGATTTAACTGCGATATCGACAGCCGTGAAGTGCGCGGGCATTGGGAAGAGTTTATTCATCCGTCAGGAGCTATATACCACTACAATGCGAAAAGTGTGAGTACCGCCTTATATTTTAAATTTCATGCTCACTTATTAGCGATAAAGAAAACATACACAGGGATGAACGTGAGGGACTGTTCCAACGAACAGCTCCAGAAGCTCGAATCTTGGATCAAGGTGTCAAGATCCAGACTAGATGGAAAGCCGTGGTTGTTGATCGTCGAGCCGATCTTAGCGAGAGGGAAGGAGATCTACCCGTATTACTACGTGGTACCCGAGAATCGCGTCATTACCTGGATCGAGCCCGTGGATGGCTACCTCCTGTTTCAAGAATGTACAACGGTATGGCACTGGAACCACAAAAGTACGTTACGTTTTTTGTGTATCGATTGAAGTTTATTGTATAGGACTTGAACTGGAGGCCCAATATTGGTGAGCGATGTTCTGACGGAAACAAACCAGAACATTTCTCACTGTTGGAATAGGAAACACGTTGAATATTTTCCGCATGGGATTGAAATTCATCGTTCGGAGGTGAAAACTTTCCGACTGCAATTGAATTGGTATCGCGTAGGTGAGTTGTTTATATTGTAGCGCCAGATGACAATAATCTAATTGACGAACAGAGGCCTTAGCCTTGGAACAATCTATTGCGGGCTCAATATTCTGGACCTTGGAACAAATGAAAGAAATGATTGCTGAGCTAGCTACTGCAGGTACGCACCCTGATTTCAATTTGGGTCTTCAAGTTGATGGCCGAAGGACAGAAGGACTTGCAAGAAGTGATGGAGTCATGGAAGAGCAAGGCGTCGCAATCTGCGGTACGTGAGTCTTGTAAAAACAGGCGATTTTGAACTTATATCGTTACATTCTGGCAGGTAAATTATTCCACATACTCCGTATGATGTCCCTTTCTCATATCAGACGTTGTTGATTGAGGCGCAAAACAGGACATCACGAATATCTGAACCACCATGGCCAACCCGAAGCTCGCTTGATGCGAACACATTCACTGGGTGAGAGGCGCAGAGATCTGGAAAAATCTCCCTTCATCACTGCCGTTGCCGTTGCCATGCTCTGGATCCCAATAATGGTGCTCAGACGACTCCAAAAAATCTACGTTGATGGTCTTGTCAATGGGGTCGACATGAAGGCATTCATAGACGATTTCAGTGCACAAGCTAAATCCCAAACTACGGTTGTAAGTGCTATGTCACTGACCTATGAAGGCGCTTACCGCTTAGGCTGCTAGGCAAGTGTCATCATGGCAGTTAACGCCAGCATTCTTGCCATCCCAGGTTTGGGTTCAACACTTGCTACAAAGACGCTATGCTCCATATCTTTTGTTTTCAGTGTCTACTGCATTATCGCATGCACGATGGCACAACAATTTGGTCAACGAATGCGATCCCTTGACTTTGCGGTTCGACCATTTTCTTATTTCTACCGTCTGAATTTGACATTAGTGCTTGGATAGGCGTATTACCTGCAAGGCAAGATGGCCAGTTTTGTGATTATTGCAAGCATACCAAGTCTTTTATATCTCTCGAGGTAACCAAACATTCGATCTCGATTGCTTGTGTTACTCACAGCAACAGTTTGGCCTTTACCATTCTCGGATTTCTCACAGGGATTTTCGAAGCTGAATACGGTTTACCCTTTACTGCGAGGATAGGATGTGGGTTGGCCCTTATTATTGGCACAGGCCTTACAATTCCGTTGGCGATCGCTGCTTTAGGTCCTGGGCTGATCGGGTAATGAGAAATCGAGTCTTTCCTGATAATGGGATAGGGATGGACGATGTAGATACTTGTTTTTGAAGATATATAGCCGATCGCATCCTGTACATGGTCTCAGTCGTGAATTTAGCTAATAATTGAAGGGCTCTCTAGAACAGCGTTGATCAAAACTTTACATAGTGCGTGGGTGTTACAATTTCTGACAGTTTATTTCCCTGGACACTTCATAATTGAGATCCAGACCACACTACATAACTATTGCGAGGATATTGTAACTCTTGACAACGTATCTCCATAGACACATTGTTGAAGGTCAAACGTCGTTATCAATAGATAGCGCGGACGTTCAATCATACGCTTACATAATCACGCTCATTGTTTAGACTTCACATACGCTAAACACACCTCAGTTGGTTCTATACAACTGAGGTGAGATACATTTGTTACTTACTAGTACAGATACTAACGAGCTACCTAGTTTATCTTCTATAGGTACATATTATATATACAGTTGGTTCTATACAACTGAGTTTATCTTCTATAGGTTATGAGCCCTGCGCTCTGAAACTCGGAAGAAAATTTTACGCGAAAGCTCACCAATCAAAGCTGCACTATGTCCTTCACTACAAAGTTAGGAGATGAGTTCTTGAAGGTTCCGAAGCTAGATGCTTCAGGAAAAGACTGGCCTCTATGGAAAGGCAGACTCGAACTCTCATTGTCAGCAAGAGGGCTCATGGGGCACCTCACTGGGACGGTATCAAAACCGACGAATCCGGCTGACGGGAAATCCGCTGGGTGGTTACCATCATCACCAGACGAGATCAAAGCAGTGCAGACTTATGAGAAGGAGCTCGCAGAATGGCTCGAAAAAGATGCCGTGGTCAAACAGCAAATTGCTGTCGTGTTGCCAGACAGCCTATTTGTCAAGCTTCTCTCAAAGCCAACAGCAAAGGACTACTATGACACGCTCAAGGCTCAATTTGAGCAGCGGTCACTAGTTGTCAGTGTTGAGTTGCGGCGAAAGCTGGGGGAGATGAAGCTCAAAGAAAACGGTGATGCCCGGACCCACATCGAGAAGATCACGCTGATCTGCGAAGAACTTGCGTCAATGGGAAAACCCATATCCGACGAGGACCTATTTAATATCATTTTTGCGTCACTACCCCGAAGCTATAATGGGATATTAACATCCGTTGCATCAAGTATCAAACTCCATCAGAAGACTCTTACCTCCGATGACCTAATGGGTCTTATCCTCGACGAGTATGACCGGCTCGCACTACAGGATGGTGGAAAGTCGAAGCCGAAGAACGAGGATGCTGCTTTCCAAGCAGACGGCAAGAGATGGAAAGGCCGAAACTCGAGAAACCCCATTACCTGCCATAATTGCGGCTGGAACGGCCACAAGAAGGAGGATTGCTGGGAAGAGGGTGGTGGAAAAGCTGGTCAGGGACCAAAGAACTGGAAGTCGCGCGGGAAGAAGAACAAGTCTGGGGGCGAGAACTCGAAGTCAGGCCAGAGAGCAAACACAGCTAACGAGAAGAAAGACGAACCTGATGGTGTCTGGCTTGCAACAGTGGAAGATGCATCACCCGCTAGCGCAGGAGCAGCAACTAGCACCACTGTCGAACTTTATGACAGCGGAGCCTCACAGCATATGTCCCCTTATCGAGATCGCTTTATCAACTTCAAGTCAATTTCCCCGCACCCCATCCAAGCCGCTGACAAACGCACCTTCGAAGCCATAGGCAGGGGTGATTTACCCATCGAACTTCCAAACGGCAAAAGCAAAACTCGTATCCTGTTAACGAATGTTCTATATGCACCATCAATGGGAGTAACACTCGTCTCAATCAGCCGACTCACCTCTGCTGGGTATGCAGCACTTTTCCGTGATGAATCTTGCAAGATCTTCGATGCCAATAAGAAGCTATTAGGCGAAGTTCCCGTTAGAAACGGCTTGTATCGAGTACGGCGTCCACTTACCTCATTCGCGGGGGTCACCAATACACCCAAAATCTTGACCATGGAGGAACTCCACAAGCGTATGGCCCATATAGCACCATCATCCATTCGCGAGATGCTGGTAAAGGGCATGATTGACGGCATCAAGCTAGACCCTACACACGAGACTATGGGCCAGTGTGAATCATGCGAGTATGCAAAAGCAACACGGAAACCCATCGGGGACTCACGGGATCCAAAATGACACGAGAATCTCGGTGACGAGGTCCACAGTGATCTGTGGGGACCCTCTCCTACCCAGACACAAGGTGGCAAGAGCTATTATTGCTCATTCACGGATGACCATACCCGCTATACTTCCCTATACCTTCAATCAGCAAAATCGGACACGTTTGGGTCTTATAAGACTTACGAAGCATGGCTGAAGACTCAGCATGGGGCCAATATCAAGCGCTTACGCTCGGACCGTGGTGGAGAGTACCTTAGCGATGAATTCAGCCAACACCTTCGCGCTAAAGGTACAGAACGAAAACTTACCACTCACGACACACCACAACACAATGGTGTCGCCGAGCGGCTGAACAGGACCCTCATTGAACGAGTCCGTGCAGTCCTGCATGCAAGCGGACTGCCGAAATTCCTCTGGGGAGAAGCTATCATGCATGCGGTCTATGTAAAGAACCGCACAGCCACGCGCACGCTAGACGGCAAGACCCCATATGAGATGCTGTATGGTAAGAAGCCAAACCTTGCAGACTTACCTGTCTGGGGCACTCGTGTATGGGTACATGATGACACTCGAACAAAGCTGGATATGAGAGCACGTGAAGGCCGGTGGGTAGGATTCGATGCTGAGAGTGGAGCACATCGAGTTTACCTCGAGGATCGTCGAACGGTCGCTGTCGAACGAAACATCTCGTTTGAGAGACAGGTTGGGACTGCATTGGGTCAGCGAAGCTCGCGGCCTGAGGAGGAGAGCGAAACTACAAACGGTAATCAGCCAGCAACTCCTCACACTGCCCAAACCCCTACCTCGAGCACAGAAGCTCCAGCACCCGATCCACTAGGATCAAACTTCGAGCATCAGCCACCCAGCCCTAGACGATCCACTTGTCAGCGGACAGAATCACCATATATGCGCAGGCTACGCAGCGGAGAAGGTACTCACGATGGAAGAGATGGCGACCCAATTATCCCTAGAGGCATGCAGAGGGTAGAGGAAGAGAGAGAAGAAGATAGCAGAGGTATGGGAGCATGTGGAGAAGGGTTAGGAAGTGAATTGGGATTTGACGAAGAACCTACCGCTTATGCGATGTTCGCGGGAATGAGCGAGGCCGAAGGCATGGAACCAAGCACTATTGAAGATGCGAAGACACGATCTGATTGGGCGAACTGGAAAGACGCCGTCAGTGCGGAACTAAAGAGTCTCGACGAAGCACGTACCTGGGACATTGTCCAACGGCCCAAGAACAAGAACATTGTTAGCTGCAAGTGGGTCTTCAAGATTAAAAGGAACGCTGCAGGAGAAATCGATAAGTATAAGGCCCGGCTGGTGGCACGAGGCTTCACGCAAGTCTATGGTGTTGATTACTACGAGACTTATGCACCTGTGGCTCGTCTCGCGTCATTGAGACTGATCCTTGCTGTCGCCGCACGCCAAGATTGGGACGTTGATGTCTTCGATTTCCACAGCGCATTCTTGAACGGCAAGCTGGATGCCGACGAAGAGATCTATATGGAGCTACCACCAGGAGCTGACATTGGAGGGAAGGACAAAGTCGCAAAGCTTCGAGTTGCGCTGTATGGATCTAAACAAGGCGCGTTAAAATGGTACAAACATTTATGTGGAGAACTCGCTGAGCTAGGGTTCGAACGGATGGAAAGTGACTGGGGAGTGTTCACAGCGCACATAGGAGAAGACCTACTCATCCTCGCAGCACACGTTGACGACTGCACCATAACCGGCAGCTCGAAAGAGCTAATCAAAGCGTTCAAGGTCGAAATCGCATCGCGATTCAAAATAACTGACCTAGGACCTATCAGTTGGTTACTAGGTATGAAAGTCACTCGAAATCGCGAAGCACGTACCATTTCGCTGTCCCAAGAGTCCTTCGTCGAAGCTATTATCACGAAGTACAATTTCATCAACACTAAACCCGCAGCGGTGCCTATGGACCCAAGTATGCAGTACACAAAGGACCAATCCCCCACTACGACAACGCAGATCGCTGAGATGAAGCGAGTCCCATTCCGTTCCGCGCTCGGGTCGTTGATGTACCTGGCAGTGGGAACACGTCCAGACGTCGTGTTCGCAGTTTCGACCCTGGCACAATTCGCCGATAACCCTGGCTGGGCACACTGGGAAGGGGTGAAGAGAGTATATCGTTATTTGTTGGGCACGAAGAAGTGGGCACTTACCTTCGGAACGACAAAGAGCGGACTCCTCGGCTACACAGACGCAGACGGTGCCTCCCAAGAACATCGGCGAGCAATTACTGGCTTCGCGCTGCTCGTAGACGGGGGAGCAATACTCTGGGGGTCGAGGAAACAAGAGTTAGTAACACTCTCGACGGCAGAAGCAGAGTATGTAGCAGCAACACATACTGCGAAAGAGATCCTCTGGCTCCGACGTCTCATCTCCGAGGTTTTTCGTCCACTCGAGCACCCAACGACCCTCTACTGCGACAATCAATCAGCCATAGCGTTGACGAAGGACGGATCTTACCACACACGCACCAAACACATTGACATCCGTTATCATTTTATTCGTTTTTCTGTTGAACAAGGTTCTATTAGTTTTCTCTATTGTCCCACTGATAGTATGGTGGCAGATACACTTACCAAAGCGCTCCCCAACATCAAGGCCAAACATTTCGCGTCCGAGCTTGGTCTCCGCGCCGCCGTTTGAAGGGGAGTGTTGAAGGTCAAACATCGTTATCAATAGATAGCGCGGACGTTCAATCATACGCTTACATAATCACGCTCATTGTTTAGACTTCACATACGCTAAACACACCTCAGTTGGTTCTATACAACTGAGGTGAGATACATTTGTTACTTACTAGTACAGATACTAACGAGCTACCTAGTTTATCTTCTATAGGTACATATTATATATACAGTTGGTTCTATACAACTGAGTTTATCTTCTATACACATCACAACTGTGAGCATCGACAGTACTGCACAAATATTACAACGATGCTGTAGCTGACCTTAGGCTAGCCGGGTGCTGCCGGCGGAGTTTCATTCTGAATGTCAATCAGTATATGAACCCTGTCGCGTCATCGTGTTAACCTTTCTCACCATCCACCCAGCCCTGCTCGTACATGAGTTGCTTATGGTTGTTACCACTTGAGAGAGATTCATAGTGAAAGAATATATACTCGTAGTATTAGTGCAGTTTACACATGACAATAACGTAGACTTTAGAATGACGTGAAATAGTATTGTATGGAGCCTCAGATGATTGTGAGATCTCGCCTCCATAATCTAAATGTATGATAACCTAACGCAAAGAATTCAGATCGAACACATCGTTACTTGATATTCAAGTTATGACGTACCCTCAATCGGCAGGACGTCCCGAATTTGAGCGAGGCCTCCTTTTTCGAGGATAATACATTGTCGGTACGTAGGGTCTCCTGACGAATTTCTCGACATTTACTTATTCAAATATTAGCGATCCACCATGCTTGACTGCTAGACCAACTCACACAAATACCCGCAAGTGTGGGTTGCGCATTCAGCAACGTACTCCCCTTGGGATACTCCCCTGGATCGCATGACAACTGCTGCCTCAACATATCTGTCCCCTGATGCGCAAAGACAGCATGGGTATCGAAATACATGCGCCTCACGGTAAGCCGAAAATCGCGAAGGATGGATTTTGTGTCCACGCCGGTCGGTCGGCCTGTTGGGTGGGTTTCATTGTGAGTGAGGAACTGATGTTTATGAAAATACTTAATTTACCATAAATACGTTGACAGTTCCCCCGTCTGACTGTGGTAATGAAGAATTCCATGGCGGGCAGTCACGATCCTAACAAGCAAGTTCACGACGTGTTGGTCAACTTCGAATTCCGGGGGTGCGAGCGTGGAACATTCAGAGCATGGGGAAGATGGTACGGACATATCAGGTTATGCAGTGTGTTCTAAATGAATTCAGACATTATATAGGCGAACGGTTCATATCACGGTATCCGCGCCATCCTAAGTGCATTTGGATGCGAAGTGCAATTTTACGGCACTTACCCCGCCGCGCCATCCTGATTTGCATTTGGCTATGAGCACGACATTCCATCAACCCTTCGCTGTATGACAAGCAGATTTTATGCACCGGTCAACCGTCCATGTCATCCAGCTATACCTGCGCCTGCAAGCGAACTTTTACAGCACAGAATTACTTCAGTCACCATCAGCGCTCGTGCGCCCACACGAAAAAGCGATTGTCATCGGCTATATCTTCATTTAGAGAGTTCGTAGGACGCAGGAAAAAGGCGCGCACCTCACCTGGCCCTGATACATCGACGAGGGAAGTGCCTAATGCGCCATTCGCTCACCTCAGCTCCAGTGATGCCAATACTCCAATCGCAAATCAATATTGCGAGCCAGAGGTTGCTCCTCTGCCTGCACGACCTCCTTCTGGAGGAGGGATTGCGCCCTTGGATCATGAAAGAGGCATTGACGGAGGGGATTGCGAGCCAGAGGTTGCCCCTCCGCCTGCACGACCTCCTTCTGGAGGAGGGATTGTGCCCTTGGATCGTGAAAGAGGCATTGACGGAGGGGAGGACATCAGCTTGGCACAGCGGAGACCGCGACGTCAGAACCGCCAGCTGCCCCTAAGATTCAGGGATGTGCTTCCTCAGCCTCCACCCACGGTGCCTATGGAAGTGCGAGCCCAACCTCCGGAATCTGTCGGATCTGTTGTCACTTCAGCTCAACGACTCGCCGTGCGTGCGCGCACAGTTTTTCGTACCCCGCCAAATATTTTTGGGCTAGTGCGTCAATACTTCTCTTCGCAACCGCCATCCCACGACCCGGAAGAGTATATCACTCTCGAAGACCTCTCGTTCATACCGCGCAGCCCTCAAGTTCCTGACCAACCCTATCCATTCGCTGCTTCGAGTAGCGAATCTCAGTACTATCCATATCCCAATCGCTCTTCCTTTCAGCTTGGCGACTGGTATTGGAACCAGGGGGTCCAAAAGTCACAAAGCGATTACACTAAACTGCTGGAGATTATGGACGGCAATACATTCAATGTTGCCGACGTGACGTCTACTCACTGGAAGAAAATCAACTGCCAGCTGGGTGCTAATGAGTACGACGAGGGAGATGGGGAAGAGTGGGAGGATGAAGATGCTGGATGGAAATGCACACCAGTTTCCATCGAGGTCCCTTTTTCTCGCACTACTGATATGCCAGGCCCTCGGCTTTACAGAGCCGCAGATTTGTACCATCGTTCTCTAGTGGCTGTGATACGGGAGAAGCTCGCGAATGCGCGGGACGACAAACTTTTTCATTACGAGCCGTACCAGCTCCGTTGGAATCCCCCCCACCTGGATGACGAAGTGCTCATATACGGGGATCTCTACACGTCTCCGGGTTTCCATGAGGCCCACAGCCAACTGCAAGAATCACCGGGGGAACCAGGGTGTGACCTACCCCGAGTAGTGGCTGGTATGATGTTCTGGTCCGATGCAACGCAACTTACTTCGTTTGGAACTGCCAAGCTCTGGCCCACATACATGTACTTCGGGAATGAGTCGAAGTATCGCCGGTGCAAACCGTCGTGTAACTTGAGCAACCATGTTGCTTACTTTGAAACGGTAAGCGTGCCGAGCTTGTGGGCATTGAGGTATACTCAAGGTTGTGTCGCCAGCTTCCCGACTCCTTCAAAGATTTTACTGGCGGGACCCACGAGGGTGCAACTCACTGTCATCGCGAGTTATTTCAGGGGCAGTGGAAAATCTTACTGGACGAGGAATTTATAGAGGCGTACGCGCATGGAATTGTCATCCGCTGCTGCGACGGGATCATGCGTAGATTTTATCCTCGGATATTCACGTACTCTGCAGATTATCCTGAGAAGTGCGTGATTTATCCCCGATTATATTATGTTGATTCTGATTTCATCAGAGTCCTTATAGCCACGGTTCGAAATTTAGGAGGGTGTCCATGTCCTCGTTGCCTCATTCCAAATGATCGGATACAAAATATTGGAAGGCCGCGGGATAGACAGCAACGCTCCACCCTGGAACGCAGTGCTCACCAACGAGGAACTTTGGTTAGCGAAGCAAGGAGATTGATTTACGAAAACAACTATGCAGTCAACAGCGCAGCGGTGGAACGCATTCTCAAGTCACACTCCTGGGTCCCTACCTCTGTGAGACTTGATTCCCGATTGCTGACAAGTACTAACCATGTCTCAGAATGCTTTCATAGATCGCCTCGGTCCAATGGGATTCAATATCTTTCATGCTCTGGTGGTAGATCTTCTACATGAGTTTGAAATCGGTGTATGGAAAATGTTATTTATTCACTTGTTGCGAATTATTGCTGCGCATGACAAGAGCTTAATTCATCGATTGGACGAGAGGTATGGTGTCAGATACCGCGTTGCTTCAGCTGACCTCTACCATCAGGTATAGGGAAACCCCGACGTTTGGCGCAGCCACCATACGAAAGTTTTCGTCTAATGCTTCCGACATGAAACGTATGGCGGCACGAAACTTTGAGGACCTCCTCCAGGTATAAGTTCACCGCATATCGATATTGAGTAGGACACTGACGCGCTATGTACAGTGTTCTATCCCCGCCTTCGATGGCCTTCTTCCCGAACCGCATAATGGAATTGTCCTGCAGTTACTATTTACCATGGCTCATTGGCATGGTCTAGCTAAGCTGCGCATGCATTCTGACCTTACCCTCGATATCATGGATGAAGTGACGTCGGCGCTCGGGCAACAACTTCGTAAGTTCAAGGCTACAGTCTGCGCCGCGTACCAAACCCGCGAGCTGCGCCAGGAGGTTGAAGCGCGTGCCCGACGCAATGCAAAGAAGTCTGGGAAACAGCCCGCAGGACTTAAAGGAAAAGGAAGCTCTCGCCTTGCGGAGCAAGGGCAGGCAGGAAGATCAACTCAGAATGAGCAGCGAACGAAGATATTCAATATTCAAACGTACAAGTTTCACGCCTTGGGAGACTACGTGTCTACGATTCGCCAGTATGGCACATGTGATTCGTATAGTACTGAACCGGTGTGTCCTATGCTTTTCAACGATGAACTTGACTCATTGACTTGTTCAGGGTGAACTAGAACATCGTACTCCAAAGGCCAGGTATCGCCGCACCGATCGCAAGTCATTTGTCAAACAGTTGACTCGAATTGAACGCCGCCAGGCTCGCATTCGCCGTATCGGGGACAAAAGTGTTCATCGCCCCCATATCGACATTTCTGAGTTGGCGACAAGCCCTCATGCCCACCATCATATTGGTTTGACCCAAAAGTACCCTGTGCATATAGGATCGTTCTTGCGCAGCCACCAAGGAGATCCAGCCGTCACAGTGAGTCTATTCATGCCCTGTCAGGAGACTTCTAAACTGCTCCTGCAGAATTTTTTTTCCAAATTGAAAGCCCATCTATTGCTTCGTTTTGATACATCAAGTAGCACTGAAGATAACGATAACAACACAATAATTATAAAGGACGATCGAATGTATCGGCATAACATCGCGAGGTTTAACTTCACAACCTACGATGTTCGCAGAGGCCAAGATGTGATCAACCCGAGGACTCCCCATTGTAATGTTATGGTTCTCCGCGCCGACACTGACATAAGGCATGAAGGTCACAAATATATGTACGGGAAGGTATTAGCAGTATACCACGTCAACGTGATTTTTATCGGACGCGGTATGGTCGATTACACTCCCCATCGAATGGAGTTTTTGTGGATACGTTGGTATGCACCCATCGATCAGGACTCCACCTGGGAGACCCTGGACCGAGTGGACTTTCCGCCCCTAGAGGACGAGCACTCATTCGACTTCCTTGATCCCGCAGATGTACTCAGGGGCTGTCACATTATACCTCGCTTTGACAGCCGCAAGAGACATCTCGACGGATTGGGTGCGTCGGCAAGTGCGGGAGACAAGGATGATTGGTGCGAATATTTTGTCAATCGGTGAGTCACTCGTACCATATATTGTCATACGTAGCAAGATCTTCATGACATTTTTATGTTAGATTTGTTGACCGCGATATGCTTATGCGATTCCATTTCGGGCTCGGTGTTGGGCATGTGTACTCTCACCACCTCGCTCCGCAGGCTGCAATCCAGCAAGATAATATTGCAGCGCAGTCCGCGTCCACTTCTCATGTCGGAGAAGGTGATGAAGATGCCAGAAACTCTGGAGAGGATGACGAGGAAGTTGACGAGGAAGTTGACGACGATGATAATCCGATGGTGAATCCCGTTGAACCATGGTATGGCAGTAGCCAAGAATCGCTGTTAGAACAGTACGAAGAGATGTACGCGAGCGAGGTAGAATTGGATTACGAAAATTAAATCACATTACAGTGAAAAACGTAACGGTACTCCATCCACGCCTACTCTAGACACTCCATGGCATTGATTTCGGCTAATTCAGTGTCCAGATTTAGAGTACGTATAATATTTGATGGACAGGATCCGCTTTGAGATAGCGTCGAGGCGATTTTGCTTGATCTAGCATTGAATTAGAGTTTCAGAGAGGTACGCCCAATAAATAACTCGACGGCGATCTAACTCACAAATCCATCACCCTTTCCTTGTCTTGCCAATAGCCCACAGCTTTCTCGTCCAACGCTCACGACTATATGGATTCAGCTGCGATGTTTGACTCATTTTTGTTTGACAATCCCGGCCTCATGCCCAACTCTGTCAGTTTTTTATTACCTTCTCAACTCAGTAAACCTGCTCACTCAGTTCTTCTAGGGCAATTTCGTTGATCTGAACGATATCGACTTCATCGGTTACTTGTCTGTGGGACATGGGCCGACGCTGTACCCTTTATATGTAAGTACCCGTGTTTCTGAAGTTACAAATGTTTCTCATTGTCGGCCCAGTGTCGACCAATGCTACATATTGCAGTACGTGGTTGATTTTGTGAGAGGTTACATACTAATTTTCTTCTAGTTGACAGTACACATCTCACTCTACGCTTACGTTCTTACATCAATCGTCCATCGTTCAGTCTTCGAGACACAACAGATGGCGGAAGTTCCTGTATATGTCAATTCTGTAAGTCAAATCTCTACTGTGTTTGCGGTCCCACTGAGAAGTTTTGCAGTTTTACGCTGTGAATGCTCAAATAAATTTTCCTGCGAAGTCCACGAGGGCAGGTCCCGATAACCGGTTCTATGTTGTATATGATGGCGTAAGTCCGCCTTTCAAATCTATAAGTATCTCGCCTGACAATATATTGTAGGTTAGTTCTAATGTTTCTAGCACTGTCATTCATCTCGCCCGCCATCCCACAGGTTATTACCCTTGGTCCCACGTTGACCTCACAGCCTTTCAGGCTATATCAGATGCACCCAACAGTGGCAGTCTCCTGGTCATTCCTGGTCCCGCCCTCGCGATGCCAGGCCACGTAACTGCACCCGACGGTGCAAATGGTGACGAACATTCGATACCCGGAGACCCAGCCAGTGCCCATGCATCCCCAACAGCGACGTCAAACTCGCCGACCATCTTTTCCTGGATTTCGTGCTCGGGCCAAATGGTGCACAGCGCCCCTGCCAGTACCCATCAATCACAGGCAGATGGCGGATCAACTCGGACTTCCTCGCGACAAAAGGCGAAAAAAGCTGCTAAAGCCGAAGGAGGCCTCAAGAACGTTATAGGGAGATTGCCAAAGTGGAGAAAGGCCTTTGCCTACCTTCGGATCCAGCTACGAGTATCGGTTTGCACAGGCGAAACCGGAAACCCCCACCTGTTCAATTTTGAAAGCCGGGCAGCAGCTATTCAGCTAGCTTGGCCTCGTGCTCTCCATCGGGCTAACATCGACTCCGGTGATTTGGAAATGGGTGGGCAGCTAAATCTCACTGATAAGCTAGACATGCTGACTCCGTTTCAGTGATGTCGTTTAAAACTGGCACTTACATGACTCTTGAAAGTATATTGGAATTGGTGCGAATTATTTTTTACTTCCATTGGCGTAGCTCATCCCAGAATAGGCCAACCCATCGCTTTCAGAGTTTGTCTATGATATCAAGCGCCTGGCGTCTTACTCGATCGGCGACTCTCACGGAGGCTTTGGTTTTGATGACTTGGGTGCGGGTGTCTTATTGATTGACACGGTCCAAAGACTGCTCCAGCTGTTCATCAGACCAAAGTCAAATATCCTGCCAATTAGTGTGAGTGTTCCGCATCCCTTTGGTCGTTAATCTTATTTCACCCCACAGCTTAACGGTTTTGCCTGCTTTCTCACCCATCAGATCTCCAAAGAGATCATGTGGCACATCGTTTTCCGTCCAACTACATCACACTCTGTTCGACTGGTGTTGGCCGATCTAGAGCCAGCAACGTTCAGGAGTGTAGAGCATCCACCCTTTCCGACTATGTCTCTGCTGGGGTCCAATGTAAGTCTCTTTCCACTGTGTGTTTCATTCGTTTACGACGTCTTTAAGTGTTACGCTGCTCTGTTGGAGAAATATTCGACTTTGACCAACATACCCGTCGACCTGCTAATTCAGTATCCAACCCCGGCTGAGGTATATGATCAGCTCTGCGAGACGGCTGTAATACTTGTCAACGAGCACGACGACGAAGATCACCCGGGACTCATGTCTAGCTTGGCTAAATTGTGCAACATTTCGTAAGTTCATTCCCAACCTGTTGTATTGTTGCCTGATAAGAAGACAGGGTCACTGAAGTCCACCGACTTGGCCGAACACATGATTGACCTATATTCATGGATGTCACCTACAGTAGTCTTGTAATATATGTACATCGGTATCTGTTTTTTTGCAAACATTCGTTTTGGATAGTTCTAAGTTAACGGGAGTCCGCCATGCTGAATATCTCGAGTTCCGCGGAAATCGAGACACTTACCGTGATATATGATACTCGACCTTCCACTGGCTCGCTTCGCGTCAACATGGTGATGTCACAACGAGTTCGGTCCAGCTATTCATGCCCGTCAAATACCGCCGGGCTTTTTCGATGGTGTCCAGGTGAGTCATCTGCTTTTGTTGACCAGGTCTTGTCCTTATCTTTGTGCTCTCAGTCCTCCGCAGCGCACGGTACCCATCACAATTCCCCTACACATGACCCCCGCCGCCCTGCCTTTTCTTTGAATCCACGAACGCTATTCAGCGGCTTTTCATCGCTGTTCTGCCACTCTCACTCCAATACTGATGGAGCAACCGAACTCCAGCAACGTCCAAGGCGGACCATCTTCTCTCGCGGACCTCGCATTGTCGACGTTCCTACAGTACAGGACAGAAAGGTAAGTATTTCTTCGCGTGCGCATCGCCGTTGTTCAATGATTTATTTGACTCTCGCCTTTCGTTGATGCTTTTCAATCTGCCATGACACACGAAACACTTGGTAAACTAACTTAGAAACACTCCCCTCAAACATCCTCCAATCCCAGGATCCGCTCGATCTCATCTAACTGGTCCCACAGATCCCTCAACACATCACGTTTTTCCTCGACCATAAGGGTGAGGATGCATTTCTCCCGCCGCGGCATTTGGACGGGGAGTTGGGGCGGCTGCGCATACGGATGGTTTTGCCCGCGTTCAAGTAGGATCGCATTTGCGTAGTCCCAGAAGGCCTGGTACGTATAGTTAGATTATATCAATAACACAAACACTGACGACAGTTAGATCTTACCATCGCGGTTGCGGTGATCGCAAATCCACGCTGCGCCTCATACTGTCCTTGTCCCTGTCCCATAAATCGTCAGCTCCTACGTGTTGTGCTTACTGACGGTTTCTGCTTACCATTTCAGACGTCGTGGGCTGCGCCTGATCCACTTGCTGCCCGTGGTCCTCCTGCTGCCCCTGCACCTCCTGTTGCCCCTGCCCCTCCTGTTGCCCATAGTCTCCCTGGTTTCCCATCAGTGCCTGCCGCACGACATCGTAAGCATATTATCTATCTGGTACGACGCGTTGCTATTACTTACATTATAGTCGCTGAGAAGTTGTTGAATCTGCCTCAGATTGCTTTGTTAATCACCACGCATCAAACGTCGTCAAGACTTACATTGATCTCGTTGGCGTTCGCTCCAGCCATTGCGTTTGGAAAGAGTATAGTAATAAAGATGCACTTGATCGATGAAGTATGAGTCCTATCACGGTATGTACATGCTTACATAATACGGCCAAACTCTGACATTCCATGAGCAAGGGTTTACCGTCCTTGTCGAAGATGCCACCACCACCAACAAAGTTGACCCCCCCAGCAAAATTACCATCAGTGCTTGATTCGCAGTCCTCCGTCGCGACTTCCTCACCCGACGTCTTCTAATGCGCCACCGACATCCGTACTCCCAGCTCCACCGTCGAAGATTGCACCACCGCCACAAATTATTGTGCCCACTCCTCGGACACCATACCTGTCGCAAGCGAGCCCTTCGACCATGGAACCCAAGTCGCGTATGTTGATTGACGAACCAACTGCACTGGCACATTTCTTGTTTTATCCCTGACCTGCAGGTATTTTCCCATCCCTACTTCCCTGTATACATATATTAATTCTACCCACAGTCGAACAAGTCCCAATAGATGATTTCACCCTCCCCCTCTCCCGCGCCGAAATCCTCATCCCAGGATCCGACCTAACACTCCTAACATGGGGTACCCTCGTCTACCACTGTGAATCTGCCCTCCGTCTCCTCAACTCTCCACCACCCTCACTCGCACCCCTCGTCCCTCCATCCCTTCGCACCGCCAAAGTCGAACTCATCGACCTCCGAACGATATTGCCGTGGGACGTAGAAACAATCGTAGAGAGCGCGCTGTAGGAGACGATCTGGCTGCAGCCCCGTACAGCACCATTTCCCCTTACTGGACGAAGTCACGCATACCTTCCACAGGCCGTTGCGGACCATCACACGAGGTTGCGGAATCCATGCACTCATCGCATCGCAACGCACTATCCGTCCATGTCCTGTCTGCATCTGTCCGTCCTCACTGGTGCGTTCTCATCCTTAGTTAGTAATTCCTAACCGTTCGCAGGACCAGTTACATATCAGTTCCCAT
>NW_024539442.1:0-24723 GCF_016758775.1 Suillus clintonianus | reverse complement strand
CTATGTACAAGTGGTGCCCCGGATGTGCCAAATGGCTGTAGAATGTGTACCAACCAGCACCGGCCTGTACATGCACATTGGTGCCGGCCAAGTGTGTGAGAGTGGTACTGGCCAACCACTCAGGTGAGGCTGTCTATATATGTGGGTACTGGCTGACCACTGCCTATACATGTACATTGGTGCTGGCCAGAGGTGTGAGAGTGGTACTGGCCAACCACTAGGTGAGGCTGTCTATACATGTGGGTACTGGCTGACCACTGCTTGTACATGTACATTGGTGCAGGCCAGAGTGTGGGGGTGGTACTGGCCGACCTCTGCTTGTACATGCACATTGGTGCTGGCCAGAGCTGTGGGGATGGTACTGGCCGACCTCTGCTTGTCCATGCACATTGGTGCTGGCCAGAGCTGTGGGGATGGTACTGGCCGACCTCTGCTTGTACATGCACATTGGTGCTGGCCAGAGCTGTGGGGATGGTACTGGCCGACCTCTGCTTATACATGCACATTGGTGCTGGCCAGAGGTGTGGGGATGGTACTGGCCGACCACCCAAGTGAGGCTCCCTACACACATACATCAGTACCAGCCAACAACTTAGGGCATCAGCAAAAACCTACACATTGTTGAATAACTGTATAATACTTGGCCAAGTCTTTCCATGACTTGCACTTCTAAGATACTCAAGTCCAGCAGGATATTTGACTTATGCAAGTTGATCAGTGTCAGTAGATAATGTAAGTATACAAATATATATAAGTGTTCATGTCTTATGTGATGTTGAGCATCATGGTCAAGAACCCAAGTATCTAAAACAACTCAAGAATGATAAGGAAAGTGTGGGTTTCCTCATGGTATTGATGAGAGAGCCGGCCGGTGCATGTCCAGGCCATGTACAGAAAGGCAGGCCGACACTTCAGGCATTGATAACAGAGCCGGCCGGATCAGGACCATGGTGTGTACAAGAAGGCAGGCCGACACATCAGGCATTGATAACAGAGTCGGCCGGATCAGGACCATGGTGTGTACAAGAAGGCAGGCCGACACATCAGGCATTGATAACAGAGTCGGCCGGATCAGGACCAAGGTGCGTACAGGCAGGCAGGCCGACACTTCAGACATTGATAACAGAGTCGGCCGGATCAGGATCATGTGGTGTACAAGCAGGCAGGCCGATACTTCAGACATTGATACCAGAGCCAGCCGAGCCATCTCCAGGCTAATACCTTAGACAAAGTATTATCAAGAAAGATGTTGATTTTAGTACTATCACTTGAGAGTTAGTCATTCAAATTGTACTATCTGCAAGTATAAATGGGCCAGCTCTAGAGTATGAGGTATATGCAGTGTTCCTGACCACCATAACTATCATATATTGGCTAGATAAGTCTTTGATATTATAATAGCCAAGACTGTTAAGTGACTACAATCATCTTGTCTTTGAATGAATTTTCAGCATCCAATGCAAATCTTCCCCACAAGAGCACCTGTCGATGTGCATAAGCTTGATGACCAGGCTTTGTAGCTTGTCGGTATCTTTGGTCCCATTCTTCCATCCTGTATTTAAACCAACTCACTGTCCAACCCATTCGTGTTGGACCAATCTCAACTCCTCCTCCCACCTTTGCCATCTAGCCTTAGCTTTCAACCAATTTACCCTGTAGACTAATACCTGTCACTGCAGAAAATAGGCATATTAGATATGACTTACATTCATCCATCCAAACATCTTCCTGCGAATCATGACCATTATTGACTAGCCAAAACCAAGCCAGTCTGTCTGATCCCTGTCCATATCTGTTCTCTTCCGTCACTTCCTTGTCCACACTGAGCTGGTGTGGCTGAATGTCTTGATAAATCGTCCTCAGAGTATCTTCATCAGCCCCTAGTCTCTGCATTGAACCCCTTGCCCTTTGATACCTTCGGACACACTTCTCTATTTTGATACGGCATCGAAGAGCCTCCTGCTTTGACCTGGTTCCTGTCCATGTGGAATCTGCACTTCGGAAATGTTGACGGTAAATTATCGCTTTATGACCGAGAGCCTGCCGTAACTTTTCCAAGCAATCATTTGCTTGACCCTTTCGTAACCTCCAGTTCTTCAGCTTGCAGAGTGTGCAAGCCCAGGGCTAAAGCCTCATTTCGGAGCACTGAAGATGGCATCCAAATGCCCATGGCTTCTGCAGGAACTTCCTCATCAATCTCTTCCAACACATCTTCAATATCTGCAGCCTCGCGTACTTCCTCCACCACATCTGTAGTGCAAAATCTGATGTCATCCATGTGCTCAGTACCCCCCATGGACTTCAATGCCCTCTGTCATAGCATCAGCAATTTCATGAAATTTCGAAATACGTGCAGCCAGTTTTTGTCGTTTCACTTGAACTGCAGCCTTTTGAACTGCAGATGCATCTTTGGGAAGCTGCCGAATAGCTACCCTGAGTGCATCCCTAGATAGTAATTAGAAATACATCACCACCATCAATATATATGATGAAACAACATACTGTGAATCCTCTATATTGATGCCGTCAATGAGCCAAGAAATTGATCCCAACCTCCCTGTATCAGCATATTCTGATTCAGTTAATTTTAGCCGTATTTCTGCCATTGTTGGTGCTTCCAATCACCCAATCAGAATGTACGTCACAGGGAACTGAATAGAAGCTTCGAAGTGCTCACCTTTAGCTATCTTTAGCTGGTAGATGTCGAGATGTTCTCCACGTTCTTCTTTTGCCTTCTCCTCATCTTTTTCCCATGCCCTCACTTTGATGACATCCAAAGATCCTGTAAGCTCTTCAAATGGCACCCTAGTGTCTTCAATGCCCTTGTTGGCCCGTTTGTACTTTCTCAAGAGCGTCTTAACTGCATCAGTGTGAAACTGTGATGTCATTCATTCCAAATATAGGCACTTACCTATTCTGACAAGTTTTTTCCAATTTGAGTTACGCATATGATCATCAAGAATTTCTTGACGGTGTGCTTGGCTCATAGAACGTGCTGTGGGAGATATCTTGTTAAAGGGAGCCCAAAGTGTCTCCAGAATTTCCCCCGTCAACTTGCCCAGCTCCTTGAATGAAGTTTAAGCTGTATCTAGCAAAACAGGCAAGTTTATGAGCGCTCAAGTGAAATTTCCCCACTGCAGCCACAATCTCAGTGTTGTCTGGGAGCTCCAATCCAGGGCAGTTGTCAACACGTTGAGTGAAGTTAAGGCTCCACTGGCACCCCACATCATAGATGATCAGGGAGTTGTCAATGTTGCCAGCAGCATGCTTAATGGCATTGCAAATGGAATAATCTATATTCATATGGCTTGAAGTGATTTTGTCAGCATGTCAAGCCCAAGGCTCGTCTTAACCTAGATTGAGTAAATGAAAGAAAACTTGCCGTTCACCCTTCTGAAAGTCCACTATGCAGTGGGGAACAAAACATCCATGCCGAGCACAAGCAGTGGCTCCGACCCCTGTAGCTCGGAGGTTGCTTCTGTTTGTGTTTGCTGCATTGACTGCCCGATGGTTGCTACATGAGGATCTCTTTCTACAGGTTCAGCCACCACTAACAATGCAAAGCAACTTGATTCACCTCTTTACTCTCCATAGCTGAAGCCAAGTGAGCTTGGTAATCTCCTGCTGTTACCATATAACCTAAACCATCTGAGAGGAAGACGTCAAGCTGAGGCTGTCGCATGTTCATGTGCTGAGCGGTAAAGTTTCCAATCTACCACAAATCTTCTCATAACAAGCCACCTGCAATCAAAAAGTCAGCATCCGCGAGTTATCTGGAACCAACAACTTCTGGCCAATAGAGACAAATGGTCGGCCTTGACTGACTCTGAGCTGAGTACAGAAGGTACCGGCCAGGACCACTGCTGTGCTATGCACTGTGGGTACTGGCCGGAGTCTGGCAGACAAAGCCAGTAGAGACAAATGGTCGGCCGTGACTGACACTGGGCTACGTACAAGAGGTACCGGCCAGGACTCAGCTGACACATATTACCGGCCAGGACCACTGCTGTGCTATGCACTGTGGGTACTGGCCGGAGTCTGGCAGACAAGGATTGCTGGAATTGACTTGCCTTTCGTACTTCTGCTCCCAAATAAGAGGCATGTTGATTCCTGGCTGCGGACAAGAAGGGCAAAATAGAGCAAAATCTCCTGCACTAGGGGGTGCTTCCATGTCATGGCCAAATCCAAACCATTTACGGTTCTTCAAGTCGCGCCAGAGTCGAGACACTCTCATGAGTTCACGATATCGATCCTACAGATGGGATTTTGCATTCAGTATGAGCTAGAATTATGGTATTGTCGGTTCTACTCACCGGGACAGCATCTGGAAAAGCATTATTTGTCAGCCGTCGGATTTTCTCAAAGAAGCTCATTGCCGAAGTCTTGCATTCCAAGGCATCAATGAGATAATGATCCAGTACTTCGAAGGTGAACGCAGTCCTAGGGCGCGTGATACTGGCGGGAAATAGTCCTGCTTGGAGCAGCTGCAGGTGATGTTCATGGTGTGATCCTGGACACCGACACCACGACACATTGTGTGTGAACACCCCAGAAGAATGTACAATAATCACAGAAGAATCTTGATCAAGGTGACATTGTCCAACTCCATAGCAAGGGCAAGACTTTCCACCATGGCCCATGTACCATATAAATCCTTGGGCAGAAAGAGTGACGTCTTCAAAGCACTTGCCATTCCAAAATTGGATTTTGTGGAAAGGCAATGACTGATGTGATTTGAGGAGACAAGGGCGACACCAGCTGTGGTCGCCAGTGCAAGTTGTGCAACGGAAGGAATTATCTTCACATTGGCAAGTCTCGCAGATGCCTGCGGTGGCAAATTTCTCTGAGTCCAAGATGACATCTAGATACACATCTCGGTGAGCGAGATACTCTGATATGAAGTCATTTTGTGTCTATGCCATTGATGAGAAACAATTACTAGTAAGCCAAGGCCTGTTAGACATACCTTTGTTTTTCTCCCTTGCTCAGCAGCCTCTTCGTCAATAACAAAGTCACCAAACATTTCCTGATTTAAATCCTCTTCTTGGATGTCTGGTGATTCTGTGTGTACTTCTTTAACTCGTTTTCTTGGGCTGGTAGTAGGCTCTGGCGAAGTTTGATACAGCCGATCAGCACAAGACTCAACCCAAGAGGGATTTCCCCTCTTGTCTCTTGTAGGTTCGTGAGCAACATAATCAACATCCGGATCCTTTTTTTGTGATAACTTTCCTCTATGTTGGAAAGAATAAGAAATAGCCTTGAGACGCTGCCTTTTTTTTGAGGACATAGTGCTTAGACCGAGGAAATATTCCAGTGTATGAGAAGTCAACCGATTTAAAATCACAAGCTTTGTCTAATCGGGATATCTATTTTCGGGAAACTACTCCTCGTCCCCTGCTCTTATTTGATCTCCGAATGGCTTTTAAACCCCCCTTCTTACCTGCCCCCACTCTATTCAGAAAATCCCGCTGGTTTGGAAACTTTGGTCTCGGTACACCAAGCCTATCGTGCACTTTATCCTTGACAAAGTGTGCAATCACAATTCTCTCCCCATCACCCCACCGTGGCACCCCGTGCTCCAGCACCTTCCCTAAAATGTAAACCATAGTGCCAGGCGGATATGCTAGCTCGGCACCCAGATCTGGCAGAGCTAGTACAGCATGATGACCTTTGCCAAGGCTCACCAAAAGGTCATAGAATGAAGGTGATGCTCCAGGGTCTCGGTGATTTGGGGTCTCTCGGTTGACAATAACTTCCAATCCAGAAAACTCCAAGGGCCAAACAACAGGATCTGAGGTACGAACCGTATCCTTCATATTAGCAACAGATTCCACACCGGCCTGATATTGATCTGGCGCAATAAGACTGGTGATAGCGGACCACAAATGTTCAGTTACGGTTATTTCGGACAACCAATCTCGGACTGCAGGTGAAGAAAGGGAGCTTGATTGGTACAAGTCATCCTGAAGCCGCTAGCCCATTTAAGTTAGTTCTGTATCACGGCAAGTATACGAATACAGAGTTACCTCATGGCGTTGCATGAATCCTCCCGGGCATAAAGTCACCCTTCCTACTCCAAATTCTCCCCCGCTTGAAGGCATGACAAATCCTTGAGAACGCCAAGGCTGCTTTGCCTTCTGAGTGGGCTTGGGCAAAGACTGATCTAAGGCAGGTCTCAGCAATTTGATGGACTGGTTGACACGATCCTAATTATAACTTATTAAAAGGACTTAAACTGTAATCAAATCAAATTCATACCATTCTATCAGGCACCATGATTTCTGGCAAATACCAAGCAAGGATCCTTCCATGCCTGTCAACAAATGTTGCCGGCTCTGATATTGAACCAAACGAAGGACAGTGGAAATATTTTGCTAGCTTATGTCTTTGGCTGTCAGCATGCGATGGATGGGACGCCTTGGCACTGTCCACAAACCGATCTGCGTCCAAATCCGCTCGCACTATGGCAACATGATGAATGACAGACCCCCCAACCATCAAATCAACACTTACGGGGATTAACTACAGCATAGGCTATTATGACCGCAGCCCTGGTAAGTTCAATCTCGGCAATGGCATTCGCCTTGACATCACTACCAGTACTGGACAGACGTATGTCCTGCCACTTGGCCCACAATCTAGTCCTTAAGTTCCAGCTGTCAAGTTTTTCTGGACAGTGACGTGAGATTCCCTTACCTGGCTCTTTGCAGCAAATTGTCATTGATTTTGTCACCTATCAGCAACTCATACGGCGATGAATCACGCAGTAGGTCATCTATAAGCCTACAGAGGCTCTTGGACAGAATTGTCACAGCAGGATCCGCCATTTTTGGGTGGTTGGAGTTTGGAAAATCAGACGAAACAACAGAATGGTAAAATTTTCAACCGCAGGCGGTCTAGAGTCTAGACTATAAATGGTTTTAATTTACAATGTTGGAAGATCCAAATCGGGATAACTTCTAATTTGGATGGCGTCGTAATATAAGATTTGCAAAGACATACCATCCAAGCAGAGGCCTGTATTGTGAAAGAAACAGATGAGAAACAGCAGTCCCAACTTAAGTTACCTTACATCCTTCAAATTCAAGCTCAAGAAATGGCAGTCCAGACATAAAAGCTGGGAGAACCTTTAAATTTGAGCCTTATGCTAACGGCAAGTAATAAACTGGTCTGCCAGTGTTGAATATTGTGTCTTAGGCGCGATATAGCACAGTCGTGCAGGTAAATCCTTGTATCTGAGCTTTCCACCTGGGCTCAGGAAAAGAGCAATCACACTCGAATATGAGGCTTTTGGTAAGGCCCACATATCCGAGCTTTGAGACGCGATTGCTCTTTTCCTCAGCTCAGGCGGAATACCTGAGATACTGGCTGCATGCTACGGGCCTTACCAAAGATGTGATTGCTCTTTTCCTCAGCTCAGGTGGAATACCTGAGATACTGACTGCATGCTATGAGCCTTACCAAGAGCCTTGTATTCAAGTGTATCTACAGTAGAGACAAAATCTCAGGCATGAGCAATCGTGTTTCAAAGCTTGGATATGAGGATTTGTTCTTTTCCTCAGTTCAAGTGAAATACCTTACCTGAGATACCAACTCATATAGACGCAGTTCTCTTTTCCTCAGCCCAGGTGGAATACCTGAGATACCGGCTGCATGCTACAGGCCTATGCTGAGGAAAAGAGCAATCGTGTCTCAAAGCTTGGATATGAGGATTTGCTCTTTTCCTCAGTTCAGGTGGAATACCTGAGATACCGACTCATAGACACGATGAAGAAAAGAGCAATCGCGTCTCAAAGCTTGGATGAGGATTTGCTCTTTTTCCTCAGCTCAGGCGGAATACCTGAGATACCAACTCACATAGATGCAATTGCTCGTTTCCTCAGCCCAGGTGGAATGCCTGAGATACCAGCTGCATGCTAAGGGCCTTACCAAAAGCCTCATCCCTTACTCTGATTGTCTTCTAACCGAATCTAGCAGCAGCCGCATCTATTCCGCCACATTCAAGACCAAAGACAAGCACACTGAGGGTACTCTCAAGCACCCCCTAGTTCAACAATATGCTGCTGCGAAAATTGGCAACATTCTAACTGCAGTATTTAAAAGTCACGTGACTTTTTCACACAGACGGAGCAGGGTGGTGTCTCTATTTGGTTACAAATCGCAACTAAGTTATATTGGCGGTACATCTTTCTGTCTAATTGAAGAAAAAAAACAAAGGTGTGACAAAGCCAATACAAGGCTACCGCAGAGGGGCCCTCTCTGCGGCAGTCTAGTACTGCGTAATACAGTAATAAAAAGTAGAGCGAGAAAAATATAGCTAACTAAATAACATAATCTGTGAACCGCGCTGGCAATCAGTATCTGCGAAGCGAATATCAAAAAGGTTACCTTTGAATGTCTGAACAAGCCAAAAGAAACATATCTGTAAGCTGCCATCAGCATTTGGTCAGAGGTAACGATACAAGTTACCTTATGGTGGAGCGGTTGTCATCCCTCCAGAGAAAATACAACACAAGGATGGCGGGAGGAGGCGCACCAATGTGGACACTTAAACCTCCCAAGCGCAATGGTGGTTGAAGGAGGGGCGCACCAATGTGGACACTGAATCCTCCCCAAGCCAAGCCCCCAGTACTCAATGATAAAAGAAGGGAGGAGAAGTGCGCCAATGCACACATACATCTCCTCCCAAAGCCAAGCCCCCAGTACTCAATGGTGAAGCAAGGGAGGAGAAGTGCGCCAATGCACACATACATCTCCTCCCACTCCCAAAGCCAAGCCCCCAGTACTCAATGGTGAAGCAAGGGAGGAGAAGTGCGCCAATGCACACATACATCTCCTCCCACTCCCAAAGCCAAGCCCCCAGTACTCAATGGTGAAGCAAGGGAGGAGAAGTGCGCCAATGCGCACATACATCTCCTCCCAAAGCCAAGCCCCCAGTACTCAATGGTGAAGCAAGGGAGGAGAAGTGCGCCAATGCACACATACATCTCCTCCCACTCCCAAAGCCAAGCCCCCAGTACTCAATGGTGAAGCAAGGGAGGAGAAGTGCGCCAATGCGCACATACATCTCCTCCCAAAGCCAAGCCCCCAGTACTCAATGGTGAAGCAAGGGAGGAGAAGTGCGCCAATGCACACATACATCTCCTCCCACTCCCAAAGCCAAGCCCCCAGTACTCAAAGCTCAATGATGAAGAAGGCGTTCAGTAAAGAGATGGCTGAAAGAAAGACATACCTTAGATCTATAGGCGCCTCAATAGTATACCAAAATAACTAGAAAGAAGGTGTTTAGTGGAGAGACGGTTCAAAAAAGACAGACCTTATATCTGGAGGCACCCCAATAGTGTCCTAAATTGTCTAGAAAGAAGGCGTTCAGTGAAGAGACGGTTGAGAAGAGACTTACCTTAGGTATCCGCAAATCAACCTATGCAACCAAATTAGAAATAGAATTAGAATTGAAAGACGCATACCATGCAGTAGGGAATGAGTGCTCAGTGAGTTGTTAGCCACTTACACAGCTGCAGTCTGTGTAAGTGGCTAACAGGGTGAGCGGACAGAAGAGATGTGGTTTGAGCGGACAGAAGAGATGTGGTTTGAAATTGAACCGTGTGAAAGTGTTGCGCTGGACTTTATGTTCAACATATTTGATGTTGTTTGTTGCGGCAAATGCCGGCCCAACCACAACACGATCACATGACTGGTTGGTTTGAAAATTCGCAAAGTCCTTTTTGCTCTACCATTGGTAGTACCATTTCTTTTCCTTATCCAATGCCGCCTAAAAAGAGCAACACGGCCAAGAAGTCTTGTGGAGGTTCTGCCCGGAAACTTTTGGCACCTACCGGCTCTCCTCCGGCGCCCGCAGGATCAAAATCGTCCACGCCATCCTTAGAGCCAGAGGACGCTAGGATTCCGGAAGAACACAGTATAGTAAGTTTTTTTTTGCTTCTTTCTAGTGTTCTGTTGACTGACTGGAGGTCAGTGGTGTTTGATCTGTCTCGATGGCGCCCGCGTCATGTGCAGCAAATGCATTGAGGTGCCCAAGGCGCACGTCGATGCCGTCCAACATCCGGACGTTAAATTTTTATGTCTTTCTTGTCACTCATTGCGGACGGTTAAGGAGCCCGCGCCATATTTTGTGAGTCTTCTTTTTCTTATTCAAATGTTCTATTGATTGACTACTTAACTTTGTTCAGGGCTTCTACCGTAACGTTTTGCCAGAGGAAGGAGGAACGCCTCTACTCCCAGGCTTCCTACAGCTCAACGGCAAGTATGAGCTGGCGTCCAACTCCATCTTGGCAGCCACACCCCTCGCCATCGTCCATTTTTCCCTTGGCGGCAAGGACGCAATCTCCACACCCGTTCCACTCCTCTCGCATTACCTCGACAAGTACTACCCCAGCGGTGGGTTTCTGTACGTCGAGATCTCGTTCGACATCGTTTCGTATACGAAGATCGACAAGTACACCCGCGACCAGGTCGAAACGGTTGCTAAGCTCGTCCGTCACCTTGGCTCAACTGGTCGGGTCTTTGCGTTTCTCTCCAACCATTCGGAAGAAGACAGCGGTTGGCTCTTTGCAGGGAAGGAGGGTCAAGGTGATGGAGAGTATGTTGCGATGCAAGTTCAGCATGTAAGTTTTAAAATTTGACGCGTCAATATTATTAATTAATCTATTCTAGGTTCTCTCTACAGTGTTGAAGCCCTACGCCAGGATCCTCAAGTCCGCACACTTCGTCTTCCTGGTCTGCGGTTCTGTGGTGGCACACGAGACGCCCTACACTCAGCTCAAGGAGTCCGTTCTTCAATTCAACTTCGCATCTGCAATTATCTTTCCCGCAGCTCGCTTTCAACCCCTTGTCACCACTAATCTCTTGGTCGCCATGGCGGAACTTGTTGCGATTGAGCAACTCAACATCCGCACCGTATTTCCGACCCTCCTTAGTATGTCAGGCGGTCTCGGTCAACACACCAGCGTCATCCTGATGACTCCTGTCAACATTGATGGTTGCTGCAAGCTGGAACTCACTACATTCGCGCGCGCTCACACTCAGACTTCGCCTTGGGGCATTCCTATTCCTGCGCAATGCCCCCAATGTGGCTCTACCAAGAGCTGGGCTGAGAGGGTTGCTGTGACAGTTTCTGATGAGAATCACGACGCGCACGCCTCACACCAAGTCTCTGTTTGCCAGTACATCTACACATGCAAGTACACCAACTGTGGTAGCACGCAAAAGTTGCCATGCTACAAGTTTTCTGTCACCAAGCCTCCTGGGTCCATCATCAACAGCGCCAGGACCAAGAACTGCGCTTGGTTCAAGTCACCTTCTACTCATTTTGTATCTCAGTCTTTACCTGACTCTACCCAAGGCAAGCGCAAGAATGAGACAGCGCCTCCTGGGACTGCAAAGAAGGCGCGCAGGTGAATTATGTATTTACTTGACACTGTATGTACATAATTTGAATTGATTGAGGTATCACTTTATCACACGTGTGATTTGGTAATGACACGTCTTGGTTTGCATGCACGTGATCGCGTCTCCTTCAAAACTTCAACTCTTCGGCCTGGTCTAAGGTTACGCGACGCATACTCACCCTTACCAAAAGCTCCTGACTTACGTTTTCTTGTCATCAATGGCTGAATGGTATGCTTCTTGGGAGGGAGTACTGACTCTCCACAAAGATCAGTTTGTAAATGAGAAGAATTCCCGTCAGAATCTCCTAAGACAGATCCGCAATGAAATTGTCGCAATTCATCACACAAGACAGGATTCCGAGGATTTACCAAAGGGATTGAAAAAGGTACTGTTTTGTTGAGTATATAATGATACTGATATAATTATTATATAGGCTATCAGGAGGTACTACCTCCAGTTCTTAACGGACGCTGATGATCGACATGCTGAGCAAGAGGTCTTGGGTGAGCCGGAGGAAGAACCATCTGGCGTGTCCCCTGAGGACAGAGAATTGGCGGCTCGTCCTAAGGACGCAGGGTTCTACAAGAAGGAGCTTAATGCTTGGGACGTCGCGCAGAAACTCTTCAAGCAGGAGATGGACGACTATGATAAGGAGCAGCAACAGAAGAAAGGCGTGCAACATTCTATTAAGTATAGGACTGGACATGCGAGGGAGTGGTTCAACAACATGACTTCTGCACATCGGAAGGAGGTTGAGGAGGCGAGGGACAAATGGAATAGGGAAGGTGCCCCAGTAGAAGCACAGGCGATGTAAATTGCCTTTTTTTTTTCAATTTCTACTATAACAACATTGACAGGTATCGAAAGAAAAGCCTCAAAAAGTTCTCGACGATTTTACAGAACAGATGCGGCGTTCTATGGGTTGCCGAGTCGTGATGTTAGTCAGTCACAAGAAAAATGCCGATCAGACATTAAGTGTCAAGATGTGAGTATTTATCCACTCTCCTCAGGGTAAAATAATAATTTTATTGTTATTCAGTCATGAGTCTCAGCCTGTCAATCACAAGAAACCGTTTAGCCTGAGTTCTCGAGGAAGCAAAGAGTGGACATCCGAAGGGTTTGAAAAATATGCCGAGTGGTCGAAGGAAGAATTTTGTAAGCTCTGTATTTTTGGGGATTGGTTCAGACTGCTCAATGACCGTGTATCAGACCCCACCAATGATGATGATGACTCCTCCGATGAAGACAGTAAAGATGGAAAAGATGCGATACCTGAAGTCATCTTGGACGAGCACGGGTTTGCAAAGCTCCCTTCCCGTAAAGGAGTGAGCCTCAGGGGGCAACAAGAGTTGGTTCGGCAAATTTTTCATGCATCTTACAGTGAGTTGCCGATCACTTCATCTGTTGATTTTAACTTGACTCAACTTCCGTTTTTCAGAAGTCTTCACTGGTAGCAAAAAGCCAGTACCTTGGCTCTCGATTGCCGGCAACCTTTTGGTGTACCTGGATCCAGACTCCATCCCTGATGGTTTCGTCGTGCAAGATCCGTCTCATTTGAAGGCGCAGGAAATAAACCATCTTTGGGGCCATTGGGAAGACAGGAAGGCCTCGAAACAGAAACTGGTTATTTTTGTCGGGGCCGTGAGTTCCCACATGAACAAGTCCCTGCTCGTCAATGCTGTCTATGTAGGCGAGAAAAAATCAAAAAAGAAGTATGTACCGGTCGACACTGATGATGAAGAGGAGGCTTCAGCGGCGCCTACGTCCACGAAACGTACAAGACAGCTGGCCGAGGCTAAGGCTTCCTCCAAGCCCAAGGCCAGCACAAGGCCCACCAAGAATTCAAGACCGCAGACCCAGGACAGCTCCGAGGATAGCTCTGATGATAATCTCACTCCATCGACAGGGCTGGTTAAGCGACCATCAGTTGGTCAAGAAGTCGTGCGCACACCAGCCACTGTGCCAAAGAAGGATCGGATGTCATTCTTACGGTCTCTCAGCAGCCACGACGAATATCTACTTTTGATTTCACGTCTCGGTGACTTGAAAAAGGTACGTTTGCGATTAATACCTGGATTGGTGAAACTTGATACTCACTTGACACAGGAACGAAGCTCTGAGGCAATGGAATGGCCCGCTTGGGCGACATGGAGTTGGGACAGATCACACCTTCCGAATAGTGTGCACTCAGACGAGCGTGAGTTGAACAAGTTCTTGGAGATAGTCCTCTCTGCAAAGATCTCTGGCTTGGAATCAGCCATGAAGGTCAGCCTAGGTCTTGGGATGCTGCTAAGAGAATGCAAGCGAGTTATCGAATATGAGGAGGACGAAGCTACCCTGAACACCCCCTCTTACCTTGGCACCTCTATTTTGAGTATCAAGACCCACGACCTCGTCATAGAGGCAATCAATACAGCCAGAGGTGGGGTTATGCGGATGCTCAAGGCGAAGGAAGGACAACATGCTGCCATTGCTGAGGCTGCTGGTGGTGAAGAACACGGAGCTGATACTGCCATTCGGACGATTTCAACCAGGGAAGAGAAAGAGGATGAGGGGACGGAAATGGAGGCAGATGAGTTGACAAGGAAGGTTGACAAGGAGTCGCGGGAGGTGGAGGAAGAGAAGAAGAAAATGGTGATGCTGCAGGAGGACATGAGAAAGCTGGAGGAGAGAAAGCGAGAGCTGGAGGAGTACAACCAGAAGCTGTTGAAACTGGTGGAGATCGAAATGGACAGCGGTGGTAAGGATGATATGGAAGATAAGGAACAGCGTGGTGAGGAGGAGGAGGAGGAGGAGGAGGAGGAGGAGGAGGAGGAGGTCGTCGTCGTCGTCGTGCAGAAAGGGAAGAAAAGAGGAAAATCTGGGGGATCTGGAAGACCATCCAAAAAGGCTACCACTGACAATATTCGTCGATCCAGCAGACCCAGGCAACCCTCAAAAAAGGCCATGCGAAAGTGACCTAGCATAGCACATTGTATTCTTGCTGTTTTGACTCATAGATCTACTTGATATTACTAGGCAAAGCAATATACATGATGGGGTGGCCGGTATATAGTTTACAAGGCCAGCCAAGACTATATACCTGATTTTATAAGTGGGGCCGGCCAGTACCTACCCTACATGGCCGGCCAGTACCTTTGTACATGCTAGTACCTGCCCTATGGGCTCGGCCAGCAACTCCTGTACAGTCGTGTACAGGAGTGCTGGCCGGAGGCTAGTTCTTGGTAGCATTCGGCCGGCACTCCCATACACGCTTGTATAAGAGTGCTGGCCGGAAGCTGTTTCCTGGTTGAGCTGGCCAGTACCTGCCCTGTGCACTTGGCCGGCACTCTCATACACAATTGTATAAGAGTGCTGGCCGGAGGCTGTTTCTTGGCAGCTGGCCAGTACCTGCCTTGTGCACTCGGCCGGCACTTCTGTACACCATTGTAGAGGAGTGCTGGCCGGAGGCTGTTTCCTGGCAGTACCTGGCCGGCACTCCCATACACAGTTGTATAAGAGTGCTGGCCAGAGGCTGTTTCTTGGCAGCTGGCCAGTACCTGCCTTGTGCACTCGGCCGGCACTTCTGTACACCATTGTAGAGGAGTGCTGGCCGGAGGCTGTTTCCTGGCAGTACCTGGCCGGCACTCCCATACACAGTTGTATAAGAGTGCTGGCCGGAGGCTGTTTCTTGGCAGCTGGCCAGTACCTGCCCTGTGCACTCGGCCGGCACTCCTTTACACGATTGTATAAGAGTGCTGGCCTGAGGCTTCTTCCTGGCTGAGCTGGGCAGTAAATGCCCTGTGCGCTCGGCCGGTACTCCTGTACAGTCGTGTGTAGGAATGCTGGCCAGTACTTCTCCTACAAGGCTGGCCAGTCCTCGCCCTACACATTCCCTCAGTGCCTAAGCAGAGTTCAAGGTACACTGGCCGTGCCCACTTCTACGAATCGGCCAGCCACATATCTACCTGGCCAGGCCGGTGCAGGCTGGGTCATATTCTACAGCCTTTTGGCACATCCGGGGCACCACTTCTACATCCAATGTGACTGAAGGGTCTGAACTGGCTTCACCAACTCGAGGAGTGACGACGACGACGACAGCGGTTGCCCTAGGCCAAACTTTGAATCCGGCAAGGCAGAAGACATTCAACTCTTGCTACCTTCAGAGATTTGCAGCCAAGTGCCGTGCGATCAAAAGCATCTTGAGGTTGAATGGTCTCTCCGAATAGTGCAAGCCCACGATGCACTCAATGAGTGCCGTTCTCACATCCGTCTCTGTCGTCAACTTCTGCAATTCAAGCAACGACATATCCGTGGCCAAGGTGCCAACACTCGTGCAAAGAAGACCCTGGATGCTGTAGAAGACCGTCTCATTGTCAGTCACGCAAAGTATGTGCGCACGCAAGGCACTCGTGGCTCTTTCAGAGCACGTCGACCATGTTGTCTGGGAACGGAAGCTGCAGCCACTCAAGAAGTCACATCTCCAGCCCATGGGAGACTTGACAGGACAGTCGCAAGGGACTGCAATCATGTCTTGGCTTTGGTTGACTTACGGGTTAGCAGATGACGATAGTGAAGGCTTACAAGATTGTGAGTCCTTGTATTGATCAACTGTACTCTACTGATTGCAACTGCTAGCCCTTCGTATTGAATGGTGTAAGGCCAGGGCGCATCGTGATAGATGGGTTGAAGAAATGCAACTTTTGCTGGAAGAAATGCAACGGATTCTGCTCTTTCTCGACTGGCAAGCACGCCAATGGGATGAGCGTGCAGGTGCATGAGTACCGACGAGACCCGAAGACATCGAGGGCGTAGTCGCATATGCTAAGAAACAGGTGTTCATCCGGCGCAGCCTATCTGAGTCGTTCAAGGAGCAATGGAGGAAGGTTCCAGTATTGATGGCTTCTGGTGATGACATAGATGACGGAGAGGATGAGTGTCCTTCCCTTGATATGCCTCCCCAAGAAGGCTTGGCATATGACGCGTAGTATACCTGTCTGTACCTTTGTACCTTAATATGAACACTCTGTTTGATGCAAGTGCAGTCCCTGAGACAGGGGAATGGTTCCTTGGATCGTATACTAGATCCGGCTATCAAGATCAGTGGTCTTCGTGGTCCAAAAGCTCCGAAACGGCGACCGGCTGGCAACAGCGGAGAGGTACTTAACACACGGGGGGGCTGAGATAATATGGGGGGGCTGAATTACTGATGGATAATTACACAGAGGGGATATATTCTAGGTGTGGATAATTAGCCTGGTAGATGTATGAGGGTTTTAGGCTTATTGGCCACATTGATATATCCTTCCCCCAACATGAGGTGAAAAAACCGCTTACAGTATGTTGTTTTTCTTCCCGGGCTTTTCCACTACAAGATGGCATGTGCGGATGCGCTCTGGCGTATATATCTTCAGCCAAAGGAAGGCAGAGATGATGAGAATAGTCTGTTCCAGTCAGTGGGGTACTTGCGACCAGATGAAACCAAGAAGATGGTTACCAAGCCTGGATTTCGACGTATGCATGAAGTCATACATCACGACCTTCAAGCATCGATGCTTGACTGCTGGCGACTTGAAGCACAGAGCCAAAACCGCGAGTGGACGACCCTGGAATTGTTCACAGCTTCGAAACCATCCTGGGATACTATTGTAAGTATATCACACACGATCGTGGAGAAGTATGTTGCACGCACAGATACACTCGACCACGCACGTGAGAAGCCCAAGGAACAACAGGACAGGCGTTTTGAAAACCAAGTCCTTCGAAATCGAGACGAGTTGCTGTACGTTGACGTATGTCAAGCAATGAATGCCGGAGATATTGGTGGAGTGGAGGCTTCGTTTCTGCCGTGGATATACCTGTTCAAGGCCACGGGGAAGCATAAATATGCGATACAGATCCTGCGCTTCCTGACCAACCTTCGATATAACTACCCCGTCGAGCTGAGGTGCGTAACTTGCAGAGTCTACTAAGGGCAGGAGATCAACGTTACAGACGAGCAGAAACATAATCCGGATGAACTTATTATGTAATCTGATGGGGGCCAGGTGAAATTGACGCGGTCCTGCCGCGACTGCCGCGGTCGTGACGCGCCTGTGACGCGGCATATGTGACGCGGCACTGTGAGATAGACATGTTCAAACTTGGTTCAAACAACATCTTATGTCGCTCGAACTGAATTCCAAACACTTTAAATATCCTCGTTAATGATCAGCATGTGAGTGTCCGTCTGCGTACAAGCCCTAGGCCTAGACTGCTGTATTCACTTCTCACCATATTTACAGTGCTTATCTTCTGTGTCCATACTAACGCGGCCACCATGTTAAGCCCCAACCATGTTATCTCGAACCTCATTCAGGCTGGGTCAACCACTGCTCATACCACGACAGATTTTCCCAAACATCTTGACAGTCTCTGTACTAATGTCAACGTTCACACTTACCTGTGCCGCGTCAAGGCCCACTTCATGCCGCGTCAAACCTCATCCATGCCGCGTCAGTGCCGCGGCACAGCCTCGTCACAGCTACCCTTCACACACGAGTTTGACTTGCGACTTCTGGCTGAGATATGGCTGACTCGATTATAGTGTTGGCAAAAGCGCTTTGGCCCGTCTCGGGAAGTATTGGTATCCTGTGCAGCTAATTCAGTCCTATGTTAAGTGTTGACGTGCTCCACAGACTCGGAGAGGGAGGGGGAAAAAATGGTCGTTGGTTAATTAGTGGCCAGTAGTACATGTCCCTATGACATAACATAACAAAGGAATGGTCATGAACCCGTCCAACTTAAGCTTGATGTGGGAGTCGAATGCAGAACATATAGTAGGAACACCTGCACTGGCGCGTCAGCAGTGGCCGCGTCAAGATTCGTTGGTGCCGCGTCACGACCGCGGCAGGCGCGGCAGGACCGCGTCAAAATAGCCACGCCCATCTGATGGGGAAACCCTTGTCCTTCCGTCCAGTTGACTTATGCAAGTCCCCACTCTTCCTTGATCGATACCCGATGCACAGCTATCCGACGTCCATCTCTTAAAACGTGTATATTAACTGCAGCAACATGATATAATGGATATACACAGTCCAAGCAACACCACGCAACGAGTGTTGAGGTACTATTAGTAGTTTTCGTCGAGTCCTGTCTCAAAAACGTCCACATCTCCCAAGAATTAGCAACATTTGTCAAAGGTATGCTTTGTCGAGCCCCATTCCAAACTATACACCACCACCTACTCAGTTGTCGCATTCGCAGCCTGCAGCACAACCATCCCACTCGCACACCCCGACACCACAAACGCAGTTGCCACATCACCAATCGTCTTCGTCATGACCTCATGCCCCACTATCCTATGCTCCTCCACCAGATCCTTCAACTCTGCATTATGGTCCTCCACTGCCAGCCGCTTCGACCGTCCAGTGACGACCAACACCCGCTGGTACATCGACGCACGCTGGATCGCAGCGTGCAGCGGGACAGGAGATGCGAGGTTAGAGAAATCGATCCGCGAAAGTGCAGCACGCAACGGCGCAGGAATGCCCGCTGCTGCTAGATCGCGGCTCGCGTATCGCGACCATTGGCACGACCCAAATCAATGGCATCGTTCTGGACTAGTTCATTCTTGCCTCGCAAAATTATGGTTGATATATATTGGCTAACTCATGGTGCCACATAACCAGTCGTTTCTGCCATAGTCCGGATAAAGTTAGATAGAAAAACTTCAGCGATGGTGAGAGGGTCGCAGGATGCTTGCTAATTGTGAGTGGATGTCGAAAAACAGAAAATTGTGGAGTACATATTAGTGAAACATATGCGTCAGTGTTATCAAGAAAGACGGATCCATGGTGGCCGCAGCTGGGTACACTGAGTAGCTTCAGAGGTTCACCGACGGCTTGAATCCGAATACAAAAATATCACGTCTCCTGCGTATCATACATGGTCAATTGTAACATGAGCGAAACATGACTCTATTCAGATCATCATGGGAGGCATTCAACTCGTGAATGGAGCGAAGCGGTCTCAAGCGGAGTGCTCCGCCAAGTCCGCCGAGTCCTCCCCATTTGCATTGAGGTAGTCGTGCAGCACTTTGTCCCAAGTGGTTGGCTCTTCTATTTTCTTGACACCCTTCGTCTCCGGGTAAGGGTTCACCTTGGCCGCCCAAAACCATTTGGTGGTCATCCCCTCGTTATTGAAGTACTGATTCTGAAGCGTGCGAGAAGAATTGTCGAGTTAGATCATGGCAAGTACATAAAGATAAAGGTACTGACACCCTCCATGATGACATTCACAGAGTGGCTCATACTTCCACGGTAGGTGGAGAAATCGATCGGGGACCCATCGTTGATCACGAAGAAGCTGTAGATCAACACTTCGTTAAACGATGAGCTCCCAGATGCAAACAGAAACAAATACTAGAGTATTGCGTGCTCAGCGTGAGCGCTTTGCCACATGATGCGTGTATTAGAAATCGAGGCTCCGGTTGGAAAAGGATTCGCGCGGTCAGCAATAGGGTAAGCGCTAGGGGTCTTCAAATTGAAATCGGCATATGCTGTTACAACGATGGAAATAAATTAGTATCTGGCATCAGTGGCATGAATGATCACTGGAGGGCGCACCAGCTCGGATGTCAAGTCTGACGAGCGTCTTGAAAATCTTAGGGCGCGTAATGATGTGATCAAATGCGGCCGAAAGTTGGTCAGAATAACTCTTGACTATGGCATCCTTCGACAGCCTCATCAACTCCCAGAGCTCGACGACGTTGAGGCTCAGCAAGGAGCAGGGGTGTTGACGAGCGGTCCCGACCCATTTCTCGTATTCCTCAAAGGACGCGCTGTTGTTCGCAAGGCGATTGGCGATATCTTCGTCACCACCCAAGGCCGAGACGAGATGCTGGCGGCTGTTTTCAAATTTCTTGTATTGTGTCTGGTTCTTCACTGTGGCATCGAACTGCCCGCCGTTTGGAATGCCATGGAAAGCAGCTTCGACATCTGTGGGGAACATCTCATTCACTGATTGGTCTTTGTTTGAACACCACACTGTCTATGACAACGATGAGCACTGAATACAGATATTGTGAACGGGTAAGGGACGCACGAGCGGGTAGCGGGCGCCATAAGAAACAGACATGACGACATGGGATCCGTGTGCTATGAAGAAGTCGTTGTACTTTTTGACAACGGCGAGGTCTTTCCCGTTAAAAATCGGCAAATCTTTGACTCTCTCCAGGAGCCCGTCTGTATAGATACTACTCGAGTAGTCTTTGAGAGTTACGGTATACTTCAACTTTGAGAGACTGAAGAACGCATATTGATTGTCACTGAGAAACGATTTGTGCGAGGCTGCCGCCACAGACGCGGGTCCCGTAAGCGCGAAGTAGCGGCCGCTCAGAGTAGGGTCTTTGTTAAATGCACCATTCGCGACGTCGCCGTTCGCATAATGAATAAATTGACCTTCAACTTGTCGGATGTCTTGAGCGACGGAAACCATGTTGGGAACATTGTACAGCTTGTTGTCTAAGCGGGGGATGATGTCAGTCGCCGTCTATGGGGTTTCACGGCGAACAGACCAATTTCGACAGTATGAAATTTCTCGAAGTCAATAACGATCCAACGATCTGCTTTCTTCAGAGCTGCATCAACCTGTGAAGAGTCAAGGGCAGGCCAGTAACTGATTTATGAACACGTACTGAGTTAATGTCTATTCCGGTTACTTGGGCCATATTTAAGCTGTAGCCAAGACGATCGACAGCAGGAAATATTGGAGGAGACATGGTGGAGACTCTTGGAGGGCAAGAGCGCAGGCAAGAAATGTGGCTGGAAAACCGATGAGAGTTGGATTGGTGCTTAAGTAGGAATGGGTGCAAAAGATCCTGGTGCGGCCCATCGATATTTCGGTTGATCACAACCATTCAGTCCGCAAAAAAAATGTACGTCATGAGTTATCGAGCAGGACATGAACATACATGAGGCTGTGTGGGCTGGCATATGGAATACAAGATCGAAGTGACAGGGGCAGCTTGGGGCACCAACGTAATGCTCCATTTGTAAGACTAGACTTCTCCCTCCGCCGTCAAGGAAAGGGAGCTTTCTCGCTTCGGATCCGAGACAGTCACACTTATGTTGAGTAAGTATGATCCAATCATGACCGCCTCAGTCTGCGCAGGCTAGTGTCAACGAGATAATTATAAGATGGGGCCCCGGATGCCAAAAGGCTGTAACTTAACGTATCAATGATGGATGTCATAATATTGAAAGTTCGGACTTGCAAGCTGGTTCGTCGCCGGATCTACTGATCCTGTGGCACTCGCATGAAGGAATGGAAGATCAGGGTTTCTCGGTCTAACATGACATTTGGTCATCATACATACTGTCATTCGTTCTATTTCCGACTAGCCACACCTCAGGGCGGAAAGCAACTAATCTTGGACCTAACTTTAGTTTACATCATGCGTATGCTCATCATACGATCGGATAACTCACAATGACAAAAGAGGATGTAACACATGTAATCATACACCCGTGCAAGCTACTCAAGTAAAACACGTTCATGGTCATAGGCTCCGCTCAAACTAAATTTCAGACCCCTGAGTTTCTGGATTTGACGACAGGAACCTGACGGAACCACACGGTGTTCTCTTCTTTGCCCACGTGTTCCTCCTGCAGCAAGAGCGTAATGAGAAGCAAAAAGGTCAAAGTAGCGTCAACTTACGCCAGCGATGGTAACCTTGACTGTTCCCTGTCCGCAAGAAATGTAAAAGTCGATGGGGGTTCCATCATTCTCAACTGGAATACTAAGCAGAACATTGAGTGAAGCACGGAAATGAGGGACTGAAACGACATTACACGACGACAACGTGAGTTTGCTCAGCACTTTCCTCTCCCCATCGAAATTTGGTAGGGCTCAGCATCAGGTTTGAAGGATAAGATACATCATCGGAATCGCCGCCCATGACAACGGTACCCGCAATGAGGATGCCGAGTTCCGCCCATGTTGCGTCCATCTCAAACGTGATGTACGTGATGTGCACCTGCTGTTCCTGCGAAGTGATATACTTGAACGCATCGTGGATGGGTTTCCCGCTGGCCCGAAGCTCTTTGCTCTCCACATCGCGAAGTAGTTCCCAAAGCGCGATTGTCTGGATGTGAACGAGATCAGGATGCGCTCTGATGGATTTCTGCCACTCGGTGAACGTATGCTGGTTCATCTGGCGCTGAGCCAGGGCGGACGCCAGGGCATGGTCCCCACCATACGCACTGAACACGCACTGCGACAGTCTGCTGAATGTCTCGTATTGAGGTTCTGTGCAGACACTTTCGTCGTATGTCCAACCGTTGTTGACACCCTTGGCCATCGCGGTCACGTCTCGACGAAAGTTGTCATTGACGTCTGTGTGTTTGTTCGAGGCCCAGGCGTTCTGAAAGCATCAGAGCGCTAAGTGGAGAAATTAGAAATGTAAAGGGTTGCTTAATTACCATTAGAAATCGCGCTCCGTAGCTGGCATTGATGATGACATGGCTACCGTAGGTATTGAAAAATGTTTTATACGTTAGAACGTACTCTGGCGTGAAAGGTTTGGGCAGGTGCAAGATGCCCTCCTGTAAGGCGGATTCATTCACAAATTCAAGATAATCCTGAAGACCCGCGAGATATTGATGGGCGTGGAAATAGTAAAGCGCGAATTGGTCGGCAACTGGGAACCACCTGTACAGCGGGTAGTATGACATGTCGTTGCTTCCGACGATGAGGTAACGGAATGCATCTTTCTGCACTCCGAGAATAGCATCTGCTCCATTTGCGTAAGACGTATCATGGGAGGAGGCGTTGTGTTGCTCTGATGCGAAAATGCACTCGGGAATGTCGAAGTTCTCTTCATCTGAATGGTGTTCCAAGGTTAATCAAGATCCACTCGAAAGCAGACGGTAGACGCTAACTGATTGTGACGGTGTGCATAGTGGTGTCCTTACTGAAATCAATGATCAATCTGTTTTTCTTGACGGTCTCGAGAACCTGGGAAGTCCATGTTAGCGCGAAAAGTGTTGCAACATCGGTCACATACAGATTTGAGGTCAAACGGCCTGATGGCCGTCATGTCGAGCCCATGACCGAGCCATTGGAGTGGGGGGAACTGTTTATGTTTCAAAGCGTCCATATAGTATGATAATGAGAACAGTGACTTGAAGCTTGAAGATACGTTAGTCGGGCACCGTGATGAAGTGGTTGATTAAACTTTTAATGAGACGTCACACTGGCATGTCCTGAAATAAGTATTGCATGGGCCCGGGGCCATGACTCACCATAGTCCATGGGGGCAAGGCTCTCAGGCGTATCGACGCACCTTGCCAAGTTGGACGCGCCTATAGTGGGAAAACTCAATAAATTATTTGATAAATACAATGGCCATATTGGAGTCTGACCACCTGAGTGACATAAGATCTCACCTTTATATAGCTCGGTGCCTAATTTGGTCTCCGGGGGTTATAACCCTCGAATCCATTACTCCGCTACACCAGCAATACCACCAGCGTTACCTCGGTACTTCAGGTGTACATAGCCTGGGGATTAGATCATTTAGATAACAATAGATAACGATAATCTCCCTGATAATGATTAGATTAATAACAACGCGTCCCACGAGTCCCGTGACTTAAATAGATAACAATAATTGATTAGATCAATAACAACGCGTCCCACGAGTCCCGTGACTTATGTTTTGACAGCCGTGCTGCTCGTCGTCGGACACAACGAGCTCAACCCACCCACCCAGCACTCTAACCTTTTCTGAATGATTGCCTCAAGGCATCGTGCTAGCATGCATCGCATCGCCACCGGAAGATATCGGCTACGTGGCACCACATGGGCACGTTGCGTCAACGCCTCTTCACTCTTCTCCACTGCTTTCACCTTCTCTCCATCATGTCTCATCGGCGTGGTAGGCATGTAGCAGCCTCAAAACTCAAGGTCCCTCTTGGAATTCGGCATGCAACTTCGCAAACGCATGGGAAGGGCCAATTCAAGTCTGGTGCTCGAGTTGCTAAGGAGGTGCAGGACGGCCTGAAACAGCGTCGAGGCTACCTGATGTGTGCGTAATCAAGTCTCTCCTGTTCGTTTATTTTATTGATCTTTTCAATAGCATTACCTACAGATACACGCAGGGCATTTAGCAGCATCGCTGCGAGTTCAGGCGCCCTCCCTGATGACAACATGGGTTTTCTGACTTCTGAAGACCACTGGCACGATGAAATCGACCATGATATATCTCATGAAGGAGGCGAATACGAGGATGCAGTTAGTTGTGCATTGCAATTCGCAGCCCAGTCAAAGTAAGTTTGCCGATCATTTTGTTGG
>NW_024539441.1:0-25257 GCF_016758775.1 Suillus clintonianus | reverse complement strand
TTATTTCTCTCTTTTCAAGCAGGTCGGATGAGGTTACTGCCATCAGCTTCGTGTCTAACGTGATGTGGTATATAGGCTTATTCCACATTAACTCCCTGATGCCATTCCCCGGGACGGCGTTTTCTTTACGGTAGGCATTCGAGGACCCGTCTGTGATTCATCATGTCCTCGCAGGTGCAGAAGTTGGCGAGCAATGCCTCTACACAATTGGCTGTGGCATCAACCACCTTAGTGGTATACGATCATATTATCACATTAGGCCAAGAGGTATCGTCGCCTCCATCATCGATAGTAACCTACGCTGATGTATGACCAACCATCGTCGACTCATTGTTCTAGGTGACATTCTTCTGGTCTGGGCCATGGTCAGCTTCAAGAGTACTATATCTCAGTGTAATGCCCTCGATGGATTGTATCTTGCCGCCAGTGCTTAATCGTGAATTTGATAGATCCGATATTTGGCTCTGATACAAATGTTGTGCGTGTTTGATTCCATCCTATGATATCACAGTAGTTGATGAGATTGATTAGGCTGGTGTTTTATGGTCCGTCAGCGAGAATATACGTGTCATGGCTCTGATAATTGATAGACGAATAGGAAACGTCATGACCCCAGGTTCTGCCGTGCGTACTTCCTAAGGTCATATCGTCGTTTGGCGTCTTACGGACAGCTTTCCACAGGAGTGAGTTACATATGACAAGACCCCATGGCCAACAGGCAGTTCACACTTGTTGAAAATAGTGTAAACTGGCTTTTTATAACAATTTTCGTCCTCTCGTTCATGGTCATGGAACTCTGCCAATGTGTGTCTTTTGCGCATTCATTAATCACACTGGCTTGACCAGTGCTGTGCAGGTTTAATAACATTGCGGGTATGGCATCTATTTCACCGAAGTCGCTACATCAGATGGCTGGCGGTTGTCGTTCTCGTTGCTTCCGCGGCAGGAGTCACAATAGCTGCCGCCGTCGAGTTCAATGCCATTAAGACTGCCATGTACGGGCTATACAACCCGACTACCTTGGTGCAGAACCCTACAATGTTGTTTGTCATATACCTGCCAGCCTTGGTCGTTCATACGACCATGCTCTCATTTACGATATATCGGTTTTGCATCAGCTCGACAGCCTTGCCGAGACGCGGAATCATCCACCGATTCTTGAAAGAGTAGGCCCCTTTGTCAGTAACAAACTCTACTTCGAAAGCTAATGCTTGCTTAGAGGAATTTTCATGTATGCGTTTGCAGCCGGTGGGTGTATCTCGATTCTTCTCGTTTAGCAAACGCTGAAGCAAATGACAGGAACGCTGCTGTACGAAATCATCGGTCTCTCCCTGACTCAGAACATTCCCGTAAGTTTCATGGCCATAGCTATACGACTCGTCAAAACTCAAAATCGTTGCCAGGTTTACTATTCAGCTCTGGGCGGAGAGTAAGGTTGTGTCGCCCTTCATTGTTCAGTGAAGCTCACGAGGAATGTCTACTTCCCAGAATAGCAGTAGCAACTACAGCCGTCTCTGTCTGTCGCGCGATGCTAAGCATCCGCTCATTGGCTGCAACTTACCACGTCGATCCAGCATGGTTACTCAACCATGCGGAGCTCAGTCGTGTCCAATGGAGGAGAGGAGCCACTGAAGGAGAAATTTTCGTAGAAGTCACAGAGATGGACGTGGTTCTTTCCTCCAGATCGCCATTACCTGCTGTGAGACCGGGGTATACGGGCAAGATGTGAGGACGAGGCCAGACTTCATTTAATACGATACAATGTCCTGGGACTTCTGTTAGATGTAGGTGCTGTCAAGGTATGAGAAAATGAGAAATCCCTGTTCTTCGCAGCTACAATATCTCCAGCGTCCTGACGTCCATCATGTCATCAACAGAAGCCACGTCCCTGACTCGTGCGATAATATTCTGATCAGACGCGATCCTCTTGTACTCCTCACCACGCTGCTGCGCCAGTAAAAGCGCGCCAAAAGGCTGAGCAAGGCGAACGAGCAACCTCAATTCCCGCGTAGCCGGCTCATTGTCTCCAGGAGACCAGCCAAGTGGATCATCTGACGGAGATCCAGGATCAGGTGAACCATCCGTCTCGTCTGCAAAGTCGGGTAGATCGAGATCATAACGATTCCACGGACGGACAAGCAAGAATGTCTGCCGAGTACGCTTTGCGGGTGAGAATTGAACTAGCTTGTCCTCTGTTGTGACCAGCAGGTCTTGTAGCCCGTCTGCCTTGACGTCATAAGTGAAACATTTTCCCCCGTCTTCACCGGGCCTACGCCTGACTTCTGTGAGAGGAAATGTAATGCAAGGCAATTGCAGTCTGGCGTTCGCAAAACGAGGGATGCTGAGGTTCTCCAGGAGGGTGTACAGTTTCGAAGCCGACCTCACAGCCGCAATATTTCGCAACGCGGAGACCGATGACTGGATATCATCTTCGGAGAGAGACAGCGATAAGCACGGCGGAGCTTTGTAAGAGGTAATGTCAGCTGGAAGACAGCTGTTGAACTCGGATGACTTTCCGACCCAGTCGAGAGCAGAAATGTCACCCGAATGGGCTATGATCTCCTGCAAGAGTCGTCCAAGCGCGTTTTGTCTCTTCTCTCCGTAGATTACAGGAAGATGGACGCGGAAGATACCAAACAAAGAGTAAGCAATGTCTTCCTGCAACGTGGTGATACGGTTTGACGCCCATTGAAGTTTTTCTCGGGCACCTCTCATTCCCGGGCGGAAGGCAACGAGTGCCCGTGCATTTATGCCTGTCGCATCTTCCAGCTCCTGCATGATACTGACAGACTCTTTGTGGTTGCGTGAGCGGTCGTCGAGATATAGAGTCCAATCCGCTTGGTAGAAGAGAACAATGTTAGGAGCCAGGAACTCCTGGACGGTCCATCCTCGTGTGTTCCAAACACTGTTTGCGAGTGCACCGGACTTTGACGAAGGCGGAACATCCGATAGATAGACAATGGTGAGTGCTGAGTTGCGATACCAGATAAACATGGAGTTGACTGATTCTTGTACCTCGACGTTGTTGTGCTGGTCGATGCAGCATGTATCGCTCCACGCCCATTGATGCCCCGCATCGCGAGCAACTTTGCAGAACTTCTGCAACTTTATCATGGTTCCAGCTGGACGAAATGTGTACACATCCTTATCCTGGATTTCGTGCAGCCGCGGCTCCTTGATTTCCCACCTATGGGATAACATGACCCAACTGTAGTACTTTGCGACTGCTTCTCTGATCGGCTCTGTTTGGAGGGGTCTATGCGACATTGATGATGACGAGAGCTCCTTGTATTCTGTGCTTTTCATGAAGGTGTCGATCTGTGTGTCTCGATTGCATAATCGCCCAGTGGAGGTATTGATAAGACGAAGTGGAACGTTTTCCAGATGAGCGTGAATGGCTTGTCGAATATTGTCTTCTACTTCAGAAGGACTGACGTATTTCTGACATAGTTCTGCAAAAAGCTTTTAAGTCATCTTCAAGTCGGGGCGTGAGGTATTCGTGGCTTACGTCGTATCCGTGGGTCGGGTGCATCATTCAGGTTGGAGAGCATGATTTTGAAGGTCTTGATTGCTTCATCGTAGCGTTGTGCTCCGTGAAGTGCTGCATGCTTCAATTCGTATCCAAGATGAGACAAAGGGTCGAGCTCAATGACCTACGCACCGGCAGTATCAGCGCAATTACTAGATAGATGATGTATGTCGTTCGCACCTTTTCCGCGTCGGAAAGGGCCTCCGGGTAGAGGTTTTGTCCCAGGTTCACCTTACTGTGGTGCGCGAAATAGGAGTCAGATGAACACAGCTGGATTGCTGTTCGATGTGTGTCCTCAATCGACCAGAGCCGAACATTCCCATCGCGGTCTCCACTGACGAGGAGTTCTCCGTTGGGAGAAATGGCGACGCAATAAACCCATGCTCCGTGTTCGAGTGGCTGTCCTATCTGCTTGCGTGACTTTGTGCTCCACAGGCGCACAGTTTTGTCATCTGAGGCAGTGGCAATGAAGGAACCATCAGAAGAGATGGCGAGAGAGTTGATGTAGGAAGTGTGACCAGTGCAAGATTCACCGATCTGATATCCATTCGACGTATCCCAGAACTTGATTGTTTTGTCTTCTGATGCGGAGACAAGTTGCTGACCGTCAGGTGACCATACAACACTTTGAACAATTTGACTGTGAGCGTTGTTAATCTCGAGAAGAAGTTCGGCGTTATCGGTCCGCCAAACCCGAATAGTACGCCATGATCCGGATGCCAACTTTAGCCCATCCGGGCTGAATGCGACACTCAAAACCTTCCTCTGACCCCAGAGTGTTGAGAGGACGGTGCCAGTCTGCGCATCCCATATAACAACCGTGCAATCATCCGACCCGGTTGCGAGTCTCTTTCCATTGGGGGAGAAGCACATCGACCACACTGTGTCTCTATGCTTCACTAGTGGATTGAATACCATCTGCTTGTTCTCGACGTCCCAGATGATGATGCTTTCATCTCTTCCACCGCTCGCAATTCGCCTGTCGTCTGGTGATATGGCGACCGAAAACACGCTGTCCCCGTGTCCCTCGAATAGTCCTTCTACCAATTCTCCTTTTTTCAAGTCCCAAATTCTCAGGGTTGTATCATCTGATCCAATGACGACCCGTTGACTGTCTTTGAAGAACGCAACTGCTGAAACTGAGTCAGTGTGGACCTGCATCATCTGCGTTGGCGCCGGCTGTGTTGTTTGCGCCAGTTGTACTGTCCGCACGGGCGTCGCGCGCCTTCTCACGGCGAGGTACACTTTTTTCGCCACATCAAGCACTCCTGACATGTCGCGTTGGTCTAGACAGAGAGACAAACGGTCAGTAATATTTCAAGTTAACGAGGAGCGTACTTGATGGTTAGGACATCATCAATCTTACATATCGTGAGTCGAGTTAGATTTCTGCCCATATTTATATCCCAACTTATGTAGCCTAGCGCCCATCCATGGTCCCTCAATTGGCTCCATGATTGCTACCACGCTGCCACAGGCTGCCACGGCGTATCTCATTTTCCTTTTTCGCATCATCACATCCCCTCTTCATAAACGCTCGTCATAAGTATATATTAACTCCTTCATCCTGCGCACAGTAAACCCGCTCCAGTGAGCATTGGTCTGGTGCTCTCATGCACAACAATCTACCGTAATCAGTTCTGCAACCAGATCTCTATTTCATTATATTATTCTATTCTACTCTGCATCTTCCAACATCCTTCGTAAGGTATCTTACTTCGCCACAAGATCAAGAAGGCGAAAACCACGATAGGTGTGCCTCACACTTCCGTTATCGATGATATGCCACGTCCGGGCACGCGCCCGAGCGGCGACTATTGCATCTTACCGGTCTGCATTGCTTTCCCGCTATCGGACTCGATACGGGCAGCATGGCAAGGCTGAATCAAACAATGGGTCAAGTATGGCCTAGACTTTTTCTGGGTTAGCTCCGTGATTGTTTAGCGTGACGTGGGCTCGGAAAAAATACTCGCTTCCCCAGGGGACTTTGCTCAAACTACCATCCCTAGGCCGATTTCAGTTGTGGAAATTCTTGAGCGCGATTATGTGAAAACTTTGGATATTTCGTCAGGACAGCTAGTACAGTGAACTACAATTTGAACAACGTATAGATCCCTACTCAAGATGATCGAGGGAGTACTAGATTAACAAGTTTGGCAAAGGAAAAAAATCAGTGCGTGTGATTCGGCCGAGGGATGATCGACAAGTGACTTGAGACAAACATCGCTTTCTTATCTTGAACTTTCAGCGCCGATTCCATCATGTAATCGTGGTGGTTTTCTCGCCGTTAGAGGCCTTCTAAGAGCACCGGGTGAATCTAGACAAGCGCAGGTTCTAGATATAGGAAGCGCTTGGCATCGGAATTTTCTCATCCGTACGACGTCTGGTTTCTAGTGTAGGACTTGGAAGCGAACGTGCATACGTCCAATGGACCATCGTGATTCGAATTCGAAATTAGCTGCCTCGCCGTTCGGGTCATTTGCTTTCGAGAACATAAACTGAGAAAGCATTAAAGACATGTACATATACTATTACATGCGTGAACGGGCCAAGGAAGCATCACCGACGAACAGGCGCACAGCAGTGTGCAAATCCAAATCCGTTGTTTGAATTGTTCGGGAAGCAGCACGAATGTTACATCGAGCATGTCCTGCGACGACCTATGAAACGGTGACATAGATGATGGGGAGTTTGCAAGCACTTAAGTGCACGCGAAGTGACACCCCGGAGTGGCATGACCAGACAGGAGAAGCACATATCTGCAGTGCATCAGTAAATTCACCGATTACTTATTTCGCCTTATTTCACTTAATGGCCCTTATTTCTTGCGAACGAAAATTTTGAACTACCTTAAAGGCTGCTTTTTCTAATTATTAGAAAGTGGGACCAGCGTGCAAACAAGTTCATGTGCGAAGTTCAAAAAAGTTGAATTAAAGTGTAATAAGCAAGGACCGTACAGAACAAGTCTAAAATGCGATTTCAAATGCGTGATGATCTGCGTATTTATTAACATAGAACTTGCGGAAAACATCATAAGTCTGATGGTGCTGATGTTGCGGAGGAATAAATTGAGTACCGTATATAGGAATAAGGTGTGCGGCGCGGTAGATTGAGTCAATATGAATGATGGAAATATGGGGAGAGTTGTTCGCGTGATGAGCAGGCTGTACCATCCACATTCCGTTGTCTTCGTTGGGTGAATCTCCAATTGTATCGAACCACCGCACAACTGCGCATGGGTATAATTCAGCCTTGTATGTGAAAGAGAAAAAACTCAACACTCGCGCAACGTCCATACCCCTCATCCCGTCGAGATCCGGATTCGTGTTGACGAAGACACAATCATAACGAGGGTACTCATTTCTCCATATTGGACATGCGCGAACATACTCGCGACGCATGCCCCCGATACCACTTGGATCGCTCGGGGCAAAGAATCTGGAACATGCGGAGTTGAAAACACTGATTTTGTCGTTGTATTGAGGACAACAAGTAAGGGGAACTTCGGAAGGGTCACGAGGGTCATCTGGATTGAGTTGGGTAAAGAGAAAGCGGCGCAAAAGGTTGGGGAGTTGTGGGATTGCCAATTCAACTGCTAACGCGGCAGGTGTGCGAGCTCGTTTGCGTTCTAAATAATATATTAGCCATTGGACAGAAACAGGTGCTGGAGCACTTACGAGGCGTTTTGGCCAATTCAACATGCGCTTCGACATTAGTTGGCCCGTCGTCAACTTCGGTATCGTTGTTGTTGTCGTTGGCCTCTGTGCTGTTGGTTGTTGTTGGCCTCTGTGCCGTTAATCATGTGCGCACTGTCCACATCGCCTGGCTCAAGATTCATAGTGCGCAGTTTTTCTATTTAAGCATCAGCGCGAGCACGATAAAGACACAATATGCTACTTACCTACTGCAAGTGCAGCTGCAGAAAGACAGGTCCCATCAAGCATTTTGCGTTGGGTGAAATCAGCACGCGATGCCGCGAGTTTATCAAGACGTTGATTTGTGACCAACATTTGGCCAAGGGCCTTGTACCGGCTGGAACGCCGCCACGGTTCCTTCACGGCTTTGATATGCTTTGCTTCGGTGATCGATGAGCACAGGCCATTCGGGGCCCCAAAAAGACGAATGAGGAGTACATAGTGTTGAAGTGAGTGTTGGCGAGGGAGTGAGAATGTAGATACAACACCAATCGTTTCGAAAGTTTGTCGGTATCGATGAAAGCGGTCGAGAGCTTCTTGTATGTTCTTGAGAGTCTTCTCCGTAATGACGCTACGCCGGACGAAGTAGCAAAAATCGAGGAAAGCTCGAAATGTTCGAACTATATCTACAGGGACATGTCCCTCGATGGCGGACAAGTATACCTTAGCTATGTGTAAGTACAACATCAGTAGTCCAATCTGTGAGAAGAACGTACCTTCATCAGTGCCTTTGAATCGTCGCCGGTCCATTGCTTGAAGCCTCGTCCTTGCGGGAAACGTCGAAGGCCAGCGAAGGCGGGAACAGCAGCAATTCTAGATAACTGGTGAGATAGCTAAATAGATTATTAAATAAAACCTTTACCTTCGGTCAATATCATCCATGATGCGCTGGGCCTCTTTCTTCGAGTGCGTCTGATACAGATACTTCTCGACCCATTCCACAAGATGGTCTTTAAATGTGCCTTTGATGAGCTGGTGAAGGATATCGGGGGCAATGAGCTCATGGATATCAGCGCGAGGGAAATCGTTTGTGAACGGCTGATAAAGTGTTAAGAAGTTGCAAAAACGTAGCACGAAAGATGGACTTACAACGAGATCACCGACGATACCATACTCGTCCCACAATTCACCAAGGGTCCCCTCCGACAAGCACATCTGTGTGATGACGACAGCGCCAACCGGCCTGCTCGTCTAGATTGATACGTGAAGATAAACATCTGTCCAATAATGAGTCTAAGTAGTCAACTAGAAAGATGCACGAGTACATACCTTGGGCACCAGCCACGCACGATGCACGTCAATAACACTTGCTCTTCGTAGTCTGCTATATACGGTCCCAGACCGTATATAACACGGCGAAAATGGCCATCGCCAAATCGCGCGACTTCGTACTTCGTGATACCGGGTCGAAGTGTCTCGAGGATCTTGGAGAGCGAGCAGTGAAATAATTGCCGGCGGAACTTTCGGAACATTACATCCCCAGTTGCATGTTCCTTAGTTGCTAGTAGCTCGGATAAGCAATGTAAGAATATATGTTAGACAAATGAAACTTACTTTTGGGAATAGCAAGAAACCCAATGATACTTACTGCGTCACGATGAGCTCGTCGGACATTGTTGCGAACATTGCCGATAGACGCATAGAGTGGGTAATATTCGTTGTTTCCCGTTGCGACAGACACAGTAGTCTTGTCGCTGCCCAAAATAACAGGTACGAACGTGGATCCATGTGATTCCGGATCCTCTGAGATTATGTCCTGGAAACAATTGTTAATGATAAGTTGCAATACGTTAATAGCTAATGATAAGTTGCAATACGTTGATAGCTAATGATAAGTTGCAATACGTTGATAGTTGCAAAACGTTGATAGTTGCAAAACGTTGATAGACTCACCGCCTGATCCCATACCCAATCACCGGACATGAAATCCCTCCACTGACGCTCATCACCATCGGTCAAGAATTCGCGGTAGGGTCGGTAATCGAACTCTTCGATATAGTCCGGATTCGCAAGCATATTGCGAACAACTTCTCGTGGATCACGGTACCAGACGTCAAAGTCTTGGTCCATCCACGGCGGCACATCAGCGGCTGGTCGTTCACCATTGTATCGAACTGAAAACGATTGCCATTTGACATCACCGAGTGGTGTTTTGTCAATGGTTTTATGAAGGTCGCGGAAATCTGCAAATGGAGGCTTATCGCCGTGTTTCTGGAGGGTTGAAGCCCAGAGATCGAGTAGCTTATTGATCTGGGCTGCAGGTGTCTGATTCTCGGTGAAAAAAAATTCCGCGGTTTCGAACTCGATACGGTTTCGGTAAGGCGTCCAGTCGTCAGGAGATTTATCAGAGAGTGGCTTTGGTGGGCTTCCAGGGGGAAGAAATGTGCCGTTCTCGTCACATGGACGAGCTAGAAAATATACGGTGAAATATGGTTAGAAAGTTGTTCTAATAGCAAAGTAAAGTATTACCGTCGAGGTCCTTGTGAAAGTTCCGATATAGACGGTCTCCTGGCCCCCAGAACTCAACGTTGATGCTGGGAGCTGGTGAGTCCCGTGTCCCATCGTGATCCGTCATATTCGGGTCATCATGTTCGGCTTCTTGAAAGTCAAATTGTGCCTCAGGCTGCTCAGGTGCCGGAGGGTGCTCTTCCAGCTCTTCAGAAACACTGGGATGATAAGCATTAGCTGCCCTTGCAATTGTAGGATGCGCTGCGTTCCAATGTTTCGTTCGTCCCGCTTGAGTTTTGAAATAACGCCGACAATTTGAGCGTCCGCAAGGAAGTTGCAGTGCGTTGTGATCCCGTCGAGAGTTCTGGTTCCTTTAGACAATATTAGCCAGTGAGGAGCGTGAAAAAATGGAGTATGTACATAGTTTATACTTAGCGTTAAGAAAACAAACTTTCGGTTGAAAGCAAACCGAGCTGCCAGCCTAGTAAGTGTTGGGGTCGTAATCAGTATGCGTTGTCCATGTTTGGGATCAGGGTAGCGCACTTAAAAGTTTTCACTTAGCTTAGACCGTCTCTTGTTGCTCCCTGCTACCCGCAAATTCCTGTTCACCTCTCTTGCAGCTTCTTACGTGCAACTTTCACCTCAACATGCCTGCTCAACGTGCCGCTACCACTCCGACTCGTCGTACTCGTGCGTCTAACGCAACTGCGCATCCAGGTGCCATCCTCTTACAGGCAAAAAAACCCCGACGCACGACAGAAGAAGTTGCAGCTGCCCGAGAAGAAAAGGCGGCAAAGGTAGCAGCACAAGCAGCTGCTGCTGAGGCAGGTGCTAAGCGTGTGGCCGGTATAGAGCTGGAGATGGAAGCGAAACAGACGAATGTGCTGACGAGGAAGGTCAAGGGAGTCCGCCCTCGTCCGACGCCTTACAAAGGCAAGAAGGCTGCAAAGGACAGCCCAGATATTGCAGCAGCCTGTGGTGGAGGTGATGATGAAGTCGGAACCAATCAAGGGTTGGGAGTACTCACTCAGAAGGCTGATGTGCCAATGGATATCGACAACGACGCTGTCGATCAAGACTCACACACTAAGAGTGGTACGATCAAGAAGAAGGTTATCAAAGCTTCGATGAAGGATGCTGTCAATCAAGCGCGTAATGAAATCAAGCGGAACACTGCTGATTGCGGAGATAAGGCAGCACGTGTGGATAAGAAAGGCAATGTACTTGATGCGTAAGTCTCTACTTCACACTCATCATGCTTCTACTCACGGAGTCAACCATGTTCTTCCTCAATTTAACTCTGAACCGCAGGAAACAGCCTGAATTGGCTCTCACCAACAAAGTGAAGAACTGGGCTTCAGGCGTCAAGACGCCCATCAAATCTCAGCACGCGAGTCACGCAACTCATACTTCGGCATCACCTCCCCCGTCAACAATTTTTTCTCGCCTTACAGGCTCTTCCATTACCTCTCACAGCACAACTCTGACTGATGCTTCTAAACGTCCTCCTCAATGTATTGGTGCAGCTGAGGATGCGCTCACTGGAGGTTTTGCCGACGATGAGGATGAAGATGACGAATTAGAACGCCTGGCTGCGCATGGGATAACTGCCAAGGAAGGGAGGTCAGCTGCAGCGGTAACTGTTCACTGATCTCCCACCAGAAATTTCCACTGATAATGTTCAAAGATGACGGTTACTCTCACAGTCGATGACTCCGATGACGAGTCAGGGATTCCAGCAGAGTTCCGTGCTCCATTCACCCAGTTGTCGCCATTAGGTCCGACCAGGGTTGCCGACACCAGCAACGTCCTCAAAAGGAAGGCTTCTGAAGTCCTCGATCTTATCTCTGGCAGTGAAATTGATGAGTTTTCGGACGACGAAAGTGAGTCAGCGCTGTTTGCTGATGCCAACACCCTGAAACTCACTGCACCTCTAGTCAACAATACAATGGACATCGACCTACCGGACGAGATCGATCAGAAGCATGAAGCGGAGCCCGAGAAGCCCAAAGTGAAGCTAGAGAAGCCTTCCCGCACTACGACTTCGGTGAGCATCCAACCGTTTGGTTAACTAGTCCTTCCTGACACAAGTTTTTCATTAGACAACGGTCATGACCACAGACGTCAAACCTTTGCCAACTAAAAAGGTGAAAGTGGAACCATCTTCGACATCTATCAGTGATGCTCCCGCCCCCAAGGAACAGAAATCTGTCAATGTCGACACACCGCACAACGAGCTGAAGCCCCGAGCGCAATACCGAAGCTGCGACCTCCCTGAACAAGTGCAAGCAGACAACCGCTGGGCCAAAAAGTTCCTTCCGACGATGATATTGTGGGCTGGCAGCCAAGAATCCCTCTGGACAATCCCAGATGTGACTCTGCTCACACACATTCAAATCATTTTTCAGGCAATCTACCCAGACTTGAAACTTACCATTGTTCTGAATGGTGCCGTTTTTTCGCTCGTAGGTGCTTCTTGCTCCAGATGTCAAAAACATTTTCTCACTGTATCGACTCCATACTCAGACTGTTCAACGTCTTTCTGAGTGGCGGAGCAACTTTGGCTCTACAGCCATTGTGCTTATCTACGATTTTCTGATGAGCAACAGCGACTGCGACCCAGAGGTTCTTGCAGGGCTCCTTTTGAAGAATTATGCCTTCATCTTTGAGGATATGGACAAGCGTGACCCCGACGGTGCATTCCACTCTGTATTCATCCTGCAGCTCCTTGGAAAGGCTCACCTCAATGTCGTCGACGGTCACGCTAATATTCCCGCATTGAAAACCAAAGACCTCGCATCGAAAGGGATGGCCGGTGTTATTGGATTTTGCGCTACAGCAGTAAGTCTATTTTCTTATCATCAATGATCCCTCTCGATGAATTCGCATAGCTTGAGCGCGCCGTCACATTAATTTCGGACGGTGATATCAAAGTCGAGGATATCTTAGCGTCGACCACATCTCGCGGCAAGGTGGTCATCAAGCTGCCCAAAGTACTCAACAAGCTCACTGGCAAGGAGACCAGCGCTCCGTATATGTTTTCGCGTGATCTCTGGCATAAAGCGAACACTGGGTACATGAAGAGCATCAAGAAGAAGAGCAAGGACTTCGTTGAAACTACAGTAGAGATGGCGCGGTCAGCTTTGAACGAAAGCACCGCTGCGGATGCAGCCATTTCGCACAGCTCTGATGATGACCGTGCCTTTTTGTGTATGTATAATCTTTCCCTCTTGTGCATCGTTCTCTGCTTTATTTATTTGTCGTGTTCACCATGCTGATTTTGTGGATTTGACAGAGCCATCCGCTGCCCCATGGGCCTTCACGAATCAGCACCATCCTCAACCTGCTATCATTGTTCATATGCTCCTCTGGTACCATTTTCTACTGCTCTCCGACTACTACACGCATAAGCTACCATTGATTTTCGCTGTTTTATCTTCCCTTAGTGATCCACTTAATTGCTTTCGCGTCGTGCTTTTCTGAATGGACAATGCCCTTTTTTCTGCTTTATTTGTGATATGAAAGTAAACTAAGTTCGAAATAAGTGAAAATTCAGACGATGAGTGGCCTTTTTCAACCTGGCGGTCACTTATTTCAGCCTTTGCTTATTTCGCCTTATTGTGTGTGAAAAGTTGACAATAAGTCAGAGTAAGTAACTTGTCGTTTTCCTGATGTTTCTATGTATATATGCTATAACTATTGATGTAGGGCGCTTCAGGGGGTAAAATAAAGATGGGAATACATTCATATATACTCCTGAACATGTTCTGAATGCCTTAGAACACTTCCCTGTCATAGGGGCAAAAATGCGAAAGTGTTCTGTACCCTAGGTTATGTTGAAAGGGCCCTGGAGGAGGAGCAGGTACACAAATAAACAAAAAAAGCGGACCATTATATTATAATATACATATATATACCAAACTATCACTTATATATGGAGGGGGACCTATTGTGGGGTGGTGGTGAAGCTGCAGTGAGGTGGGAAGGGTGTGGGAATAATTGATATTGTGGAGATTCCCAAAATGGGCGATGTTTTTGGTGTTGTGGGGTAATTCCCACACTGTGGGGCTGAAAAATGCGAACATATGATGTGTGGGAATAATGTGGGGAGGCCTGACATGTCCAGCTTCGTCTGACTCGAGAGTCGCTGACATGATCTGATAGGTTGGGCTGGACCGAGCGTTAGCTCGGGGTGGGACGTAGGCAGGTTGGAGCCGCTCGGGAGGGCGGGACACCTACCTACGAATTCGATCATGTCATATGACTATCGAGTAACGGATCAATGGGTATAGAATAATATGTCGTGGAGTACGACTATTTACATAGCGCGGAATTACGAAGTGTGAAATCACTGAAATGTAGCTTGAAAAAAAAATTGAGGGAGTGGTGGGTGGGTAAAAGAAACGACTGCAGGTACGGACAGTAGTGAGGAAGTACGCTGTACGACGAACTCGTCGTCGTGTAGGAAAGGAAAATAGATACAGAAGCGAATAGCGCGCACGCTCAGCTGGACGTATGGTGCCGAGAAATTCCGGCAGGCTCCATTTCTCGGCACCTGTACATAGGAGGTTACCAAAATGGAATATATATCATGAATTTTCGCTTTGGGGAGCCAAAATTGCAGTCATAATGTATGTTTAAGATTTCTGCTTGCTATATTAGATACATGGATTCTCAGACTACATGGATGTATCACTGGTGAGTGGACAATTAGATTGGGGGATGTATCCCTATTTTAGGCCTATAGGCCAAAAGGATACATCCATCCCCCACCATCAGGTGTTGGGCTATCGTTCGCTTCCGTTACAACAACATGCAGCTATATTTCATGCAACAAAATATTGACTCAGCGCTTGTTTAAATCGAAGAAACAGGCTTGAACATGGTGCTAGGCGACCTAGCACTAATGTTGCAGTTAATGTGCCATCGTGGTCTACGTATGTAGTATCACTAAAGCCATACAACCCGAGTCAGTTCACGGAGAGTTACACAACACGTCAATGGATAACGAGGAAGACTTACTGGTCCATCGGCCAATCATCTAACAGGCGGTCCATTCCGGTGATCTTGCTAGGTACAAAACCCGTGTAGTAATGCCAGTGGCGAAATGATCTGTGTATTAGCCAGAGCAAGGAAGCAAAGAATGGTTACATGGGAACAACAAAAACATCAGTATGCCTTGAACTTTCAATGTATGGGAACGATATACCCACTCCTTAGAGTCCTTAGTAGCTATAAGTGTGTCCGCTGCGCGTTTCAAGTTTAAAACTAGATCTTCCGGGGTGTCCGACCCAGGCGATGGCCTGTGGGACTCAATTGTAAGGCCGACGTATGGATGCACCACTGGCGAACTCTGTTCAGAAAGAGCACACCCAACGTGCCACTTCCCGTCCGGTCCCATATAAATTCTCAACACCCATATACGTCCTTCGGTGAATAGTACGTTCAATCATCAGCATGAAAAACAAGCCAAAAGACGTGAATTACATACCCTGGGCAATAAATTCTACCGCCAATTCCTGCATAATGCGCAGGCGTGTCTGGAACATCTTGAAGACCAACTTGAAATAAACAATGCGGCGATTTTCGACCAGTTCATGCTGGAACACCTGGATCTCATCTCGCGGACAACCCAAAATCCGTCTCAAAGACTTATCCTTGGCTGATAGCATGTGATTAGTTAATTGACGCGCTCTCAGGACATTTTGGACCATGCACTTACGATTAACATTGTCCCCTAAATTCAGCTGCATAAAGAGATCGTTATCGTTCATTGTCATGCACGCAAGTCGTAAGTCGGAAGAACAAGCCGGCGAGAATTCGGAAATGAATTTAGTGAACACCCAAAGGACTTCTCGCCGCTTTTTTACGATCGCCCAATACAGCGCTGTGTGATCCTCGATATTGCGTTGTTGCAGGAGATCTGAGAACTCTGCTGCTGGCAAAGTAGCAGCGATCGACCCGACAGATGAAGGGGTGAAATCAGGAGAGGAGACAATTTCACGGATGCCAGAGAGCACTGTCGCACGACGTTTTTCCTTGGATTTCAGGAAGGAAAATACCGATGGTTTGTACCGGACAACATCTGATACAGACGTAGAAATTGAATCATACGAGGGAGGTGGGTTGGAAACGGACGTGCTGTCATCAAAGACTTTAGACTTGGTGGCCATTGTACATGTAGAGGAGCAAATAGGAAAGGGAGTTTTTGAAGTATTACTAGATGAGGTTTTTTGTTCGATCGAGGAAATAGGGGCTTCAAGTTTGGGCCACGCATTAAGTCATGACCTCATTGGCGTGCCCGCACTGCCGCATGAATGCAGTACATAATGCACGAGTTTCGTCGGTACTTCTTTGAGCGCTAAGCATGGATGTCTACGACGCCAAAGGAATCCTAAACCCGCCAGTTCTCCTCATCATATCGTCAGGATCGTATTTTGCGCGGATTTTGCTGAGCGTTGACAGATGATCCTTGTAGATGTCCTCCACCGGAGTATCGGCGAGTGAGGTGTTGCAATATATTGGCAACTTGTCATTAGTGCACCCTTCGTCCTCTGCCACCTTGCGAATAGATTGCAGGATCTCCATCAGAAGCCCGATCCAGTACTTATCGTTGCTCTCTCCTTCCCATTGGAAGCAGACGAGTAACGGCCCATTCGGCCGGCCTTTCTTGTGCGGCCAGGCGGCGGAAGTACTTGTGTCAAACATCGACGGTAGGAACGGCCAGATATCAATGACGGCTGTCTTTCCCTGGTTGTCCTTCATGTGACTGGCGGCGCGCTGAGAATAAGGGCATTGAGAAAGATATTGCACAATTGGATGCTAAGGATGATTATACCTTCGATTCTTCCTCGATCTTATCCAAGAGCTTTCGGGTGAAGTGCGAAACCATCACGGTCCCCCAACGCGCCCTTTGGGAGTGTGAGTAGGACGAACGTCGAGAACAGTGTTTCACAACACACCTAACATTCTCTTCTCCCACACCGGCTTTAGGGGGATTATTCGCATATGTTTCTAAGGAGAGCCGTGTCCCAGAAATTGGACTATGCAACGGAGGTCCAGCGACGCGAGACGGATCATGAATATGGGAAAAAAGCTGGTCCATGAATGCAAAGTTTTCTGCAAGCTTCTTGTCCGCTCCGCCCTGGGTCTGATGATCAATCCATTTGTCGTCAGAGAGTTCGAGAAGCTCCGTAAAAGGATTGTCGGAAGGAAGAGGTCCATCATAGAAAAGGTCAACAGTGATCTTGTGCTATGTCGACAGTTAATGTCAGGGAATAGCAGACCTGGAAGGTCGGACGTACCTCCTTCTTTCCGCGGATACAGAAATGTCTGTATGCACCAACGATCGCCGCCTTCTTGTCTTGGCACTTGTTAATGAAGTTCATAATTGCTTCCTTCACTTTTGTAGACTCATCCATTGGAAATTGTAAGCATGCTGCTTACGCTCATACGATTAACGCGTCATACGTGTGATCCGTGTTGATTGCGTCATACGCGTGATCCGTGTTGATTGGACACCGCGTTGTGATTATATGTGTTTGGCTATTAACATGATCCGGTATATATATCTTACTACTGATGTACTGATTCCTTATCTCGTACTGTACCCCGAATCCCATACGCTCTTCCACATTACTGCTCTCTGACTGTCCGCCAGTGTTCGCTGTCTACTGTGACAGTGTTCCACTTTTTTTTAACGTCCAGCTGAGCGTTAAATCGTTATCCGAACCGTTATAACTGCCGAACCTTGTTCTTATCAGAACCAACGTTGAGTATTGACAATCGTCAAACTCAAGGAACCGTAACCGTCACTCCCCGTCCTTAGAACATACCAGTGGGTATTGGCCAAGGGTCAACCCAGCTAAGAATAAACAAACTGCCTCCCCGCCGCACACAAATACCTATACCCCTGTCGGTCACGACACGCAGTCGTGATAGACTTCGATCGCCGCACGCTGATATCCCAACTGCGATCGCACCTACATTAATACAACCGATCGCTCCGATCATCGCATCCCCGCGTTCCCATTCACGGATCAACACGCATATATCCACTGATTCCGACTCCACCGATCAAAACGTCTCTATCACATTCAATATGTCGACAACCAAGACCGCGCGCGTAGAGCAATCTTCACCAAGTAAACCGCCCTTTCTTACAGCGGGCGAGTTGACCCCAGAGGCTCTGTGCTCATGGGAAATGGGCTGCACACAGTTCTTCCTCCACAAGAATGTGAAAGACGAAGAGATGGTTAAAAAGGTCACTTGGGGAATGCAGGAAGCGGTTATTCAGGATTGGTATATCAACGATCGCGAACGTATTGACAAGCTCACCTTCGCAGACTACATGGCGGAAGTTCGCGACTACTGGCTTCCCTCCGGATGGTCCGATGTAGTTCGACGCAAGATGTTGGCTTCCACACAAGGTCAACGTCCGTTCAACGAATGGGCCGTGGATATACAAAGCCAAAACACCCTTCTACGCGGAACGACATCACACCTAAAAGAAATCAATATCCGTTACCACCTTGAGTCTCATATGAACGCCGAGCTAGCTGCCGATTACCATGCGGAAAACATAACCGAAACGGATTTGCGGAAATGGATAGAGAAAGTACGCCTACTCGACGAACGGAGGGTGCGCTACCTCGTTCGACAAAAAGAAGCGGTCGACACCGCACTGCGCAATGAACGAGCACGTTCCGGTGGTGATAAGAAATTTACACCTGGATCTCGTTTCAACGCCAGAGCGGGTCAAACTACAACCTCATCCACGACCACAGCCTCATCCTCGAAACCCTTCACAAGACTACCTTCCCTGACAGAAAATGAACGCCAACTACTTCGTGAAAACGACGGGTGCTTCAAGTGTCGCGAACCATTTGCTGGCCATACATCAACCGCTTGTCCCAAAGGCTTTCCAGACGGCGCGTCATACAAGACAATCACTGCGTCGCTCATCGCCTCCAGAAAACCGAAGATTGTGGCTGCTGTAGAGGTCGAAGGACACCACACCATCGCAGTGGTAATGCCCTCTGCGGTACTGGGCAGCGGTTCAGAATCTGAAGAAGAGTGCGTGGCCCCGTTACAAACCCCTCACTTACGTTGGGAGTGTCGTGTTGACGGGCCGGCTATTCCTTCTTCTATTGTTGTATCTGCTCTCATTGACCACGGTTCATCTTTAGTTCTGATTGACGAAGATCTCGTCACTAAACTTGGACTACGACGTCATCAACTGGCCAAAACTCTCCCCGTCTCTCTCGCATTGTCTCAAGACAACAAACAACCTTTTATTCTCTCGCAATATGTCAAACTGTCGTGTTCGTCTCTTGACCATGTTTACACCTCTCGCACTGTACGCGCTGTGATCGCGCCAAAACTTTGTACACCACTGTTACTCGGAGGACCATTTCTGCAGCACAATCGCATAATTATTGACCACGAGATGCGTACTTGCATTGTAAAAGATACTGATTACGACCTCCTCCACCCACCCACAGTTCCAGCTCCCCCTCCTGTTCGCGTTGTGCCGTATGGTCCCCAACTATTTTGGATGAAGCGCGACGTCGTTAACGAACTCAAGTGCATCCTCCCGGAACTTAAGACCATAGTCGACAGGGAGTGCGAAACAGTTAATGGTGGGGATATTACAGCGGCAGTTCAGACGCGGATAGCCGAACTCGAATTCCAAGACAAACTGACTGAAATGGACGCTGCAGTGAAGTCTGAGTTCAAGGACCGCTTTCCAGCGGACATTCCGCACAACGACACGATGCCGTCCGATGTATTGTTTCGCGTGCACTTAAAAGAAGCTAACCGTATTGTCCAACAGCGCTCGTATGACTGTCCCAAGAAGTACCGGGCCGCTTGGAAGACCCTCCTAAACTCACATCTAGAAAGCGGGCGCTTGAAGGAGTCCGAGAGCGAGTGGTTGTCACCCTCGTTTATAATTCCTAAGGCGGACCCGACAGTATTGCCTAGGTGGGTAAATGATTTTCGCCTCCTTAATGACAATACCGTCCCAGATAACCATCCGTTGCCACGGATTGACGAGATTCTGAAGGACTGTGCGAAAGGCAAGTTCTTTGGAAAAATTGATATGACTAACGCTTTCTTTCAAACGAGAGTACATCCAGACGACACGAAATACTTGGCAATCCACACTCCCTTCGGTAAGTACGAGTGGACCGTAATGCCCATGGGTGTACGCAACGCCCCCGCCGTTCACCAGCGCCGCATGACCACCGCATTACGACACTTAATCGGTAAAATTTGTCACGTTTATCTAGACGACATTATCATCTGGTCCCAAACACTGGAAGAACACGAACGGAACGTTCGACAAGTCCTGTTGGCCCTGCGTGTGGCCCACCTTTATTGTTCACCAAAGAAGACTTCTCTATTTAATACAGAGATCGATTTCTTGGGCCACCACATTTCTGCAAGAGGCATCGAGGTCGATGACTCCAAGGTCGCACGAATATTGGATTGGCCGCAACCAAAGAACGCGACCGAAGTACGCGCATTTCTGGGCATAGTACGGTATCTCTCAGACCATCTCCCCAACGTTGCGGAACACACCCGTATCCTTACCACGCTAACTACTAAAGCGGCAGAGTTAGAATTCCCCGTGTGGACAGACACGCACGCGCGAGCGTTCCAGGCCGTCAAAGACTTAGTGGTCAGCCCGGAGTGTCTTACCACGATAGACCACGACAACCCAGGAGAAAACAAGATATTTCTTACTTGCGACGCGTCCGACTACGCAACAGGCGCCTTACTTTCGTGGGGACCGACACGAGAAACATCTAGACCCGTCGTGTTCGACTCAATGCAACTACGAGCAGCGGAACTCAACTACCCAGTACACGAAAAGGAGCTTCTCGCCATCATACGTGCCTTGAAGAAGTGGCGCTCAGACTTGTTAGGTGCACACGTCGACGTTTTTACTGACCATCGTACTCTACAGAATTTCACCACGCAGCGTGACCTCTCACGTCGTCAAGCGAGGTGGTCAGAATACATGTCGCAGTACGACATGTCAATCCACTATATCAAGGGTGAAGAAAATGAAGCCGCGGACGCCCTGTCACGAAGGACCGACACAACGTCCACAGCAGACATATGTGCAGCAATACTTACCCTCCGTGCAGACGAGTCGCTTATCACGCGCATTCTCGAAGGGTACGCAAACGATCCATGGTGTAAGAAGCTAACTGGGCTTTTAGGATCACTACCGGGTCTGACGCAGGACGAACGAGGATTATTTTACATAGCAGATCGTCTTGTGATCCCACGCGTGGATAACCTTCGCGAAACATTGTTCAATGCGGCGCACGACACGGCTGGCCACTTTGGCGCTGATAAGTCCTATGCGCTCCTTCGAGGTTCATACTATTGGCCTAACATGAGGCGTGATCTCATGGACTCATACATCCCCTCATGTGGTGAATGCTTGCGCAACAAATCAAAAACGACAGCAACAACTGGACCATTACATCCGCTACCGGTTCCAGACGCGCGTGGAGATTGTGTAGCTATCGACTTCATTGGACCTTTACCCGAAGACAGCGGGTTTAATATCATTGTCTCTATGACAGATAGGTTGAACGCTGATATACGTCTTGTGCCTTGCAGGGATAATATCTCAGCCGAACATTTCGCCAGTCTCTTTTTCGATCATTGGTTTTGTGAAAACGGGCTGCCTCAAGAAATAGTTTCGGACCGCGATAAGCTTTTCTTATCACGCTTCTGGCGCGCGTTGCACAAACTGACAGGTGTTAAATTGAAGATGTCCTCATCGTACCATCCCGAAACCGACAGTGCAAGTGAACGAACAAATAAAACCGTTAACCAAAGTCTACGCTACTACGTTGACCGGAACCACAAGGGTTGGGTTCGTGCACTTCCCCGTGTACGTTTTCATCTTATGAATTCTGTAAACACGAGTACTGGTTTTTCCCCATTCCAGTTACATCTCGGTCGCTCGCCCAGGATGTTACCTCCACTTGTTACAGCGCCTCAAAACGTCGAGCCTGAAGAAGATCGCGCAAGACACTTACTGTCGCAACTCAAGCACGACGTGATGGAAGCTCAGGATCGCTTGCTCGCTGCGAAGGCAGCTCAAGCTGTAAACGTGAACAAGAACCGTGCGCCAGCCATCACACTCGAAATCGGTGACCGCGTCATGCTTGCCACAAAACACCGCAGGAGAGAGTACATGCAGAAAGGTGACAAAAGAGTTGCAAAGTTCATGCCTAGATACGACGGGCCGTACACAATACTGGACGCACATCCCGAATCGTCAACTTACACCCTCGACCTTCCCAATTCACCTAACATCTTCCCGACGTTCCATGTCAGTCAACTACGTCCCTATCACGCCAACGACCCTATTCTTTTTCCTACACGCGAACACCCCCGACCGGGACCAGTGGTTACGGAAGATGGTCAATTGGAGAACTTCATCGACAGGATCATCGACGAACGAAAGGTGGGAAGAGGAAAACGCTATCTAGTGCGCTGGGTTGGTTTTGGAGAAGAGGATGACGAGTGGCTACCAAGGAAGGACCTAGTGGATTGTGAGGCTCTGGACGTCTGGGAGAAAGGACATTCCGAAGGATGATGGGGAAGGGTGTAAGCATGCTGCTTACGCTCATACGATTAACGCGTCATACGTGTGATCCGTGTTGATTGCGTCATACGCGTGATCCGTGTTGATTGGACACCGCGTTGTGATTATATGTGTTTGGCTATTAACATGATCCGGTATATATATCTTACTACTGATGTACTGATTCCTTATCTCGTACTGTACCCCGAATCCCATACGCTCTTCCACATTACTGCTCTCTGACTGTCCGCCAGTGTTCGCTGTCTACTGTGACAGTGTTCCAGAAATGTCAACATGTTCCGCTGATTTTTTCCCGTACAGCACAAAAAATCAGCATGAAAGACGCAGTAAAAAAATCGACAGGGCACTGACGTAGATAGGCCCCAGAGGATAGGTTTTGACAGTGAATGAAGTGACAATGCCGAAGTTGTTCCCACCCCCCTATCTCCCGTAAAGACTAGGATGATACCTGAGCATTTGATAAACTCACTTTTATAGCAAAGAAGAGGTCACTATTGTGTTGAGCGGATGCCTTTAGTGATTTTCCGTTGCACAAGACGACTTGGGCCTCAACTAGATTGTCGATTCCAAGACCGTACTGGTTAGTCAAGAGTGAGTAACCACCACCCAGTAGCCATCCAGCCACTCCGACACCAGCAGCGGTAGCCCCGCCAACGATGTTTCGCTTATACAAGGCTATTTCTTTGTAGACCTCATCGAAGAGGCATCCCGCTCCGATGCGTAGATTCTTGGTTTTGCCATTGTATTCGAGTTCATTGAAGTCGGCCATGGAGATCTGAATGCCTGTAGTGGAGCTGAAGCCAGGATTGGTGGAATGTCCTCCCCCTTTGACCTAGCATAAAGCCATGAAATAGTGAGAATGACTGACAATAAAATATGCGTACCGCAAATTTCACTTTATCATACGTTTTAAAGACTTTCATCTAAGAAAGTTTAATTTAATAAAAAAACCACTCAGAAATCGAGCACCGACGATCTTTTTCAGGCCATCGATGTTACCAGGTTGAACAGCGCAGCAGGCTACTTGAGAGCTGCTCTCGAATTGGTGGGAGACGCTGAGTTTGTAACCAGCGCCACCTTTCAGATAATACTTCAATGGTGCGGCGTACTAGCCAAATGAACGCTTTACCAAAACGCAAGAACTGCGAAACCTTCTCCGACTTTTTGCAAATTTTCCTGATTTCCTTGATGGCTTCGATGTATTCTGGCTCGCTCCCAAAATCGGGGTCGTAGCTAGTGTCCGAGTTCCCGTCACTGTCGTCGTCTGACTCATCTGACTCGTTATCGTAGTCAATCGAGGCATGAAGTCCATGAGTTGCGGAGCATTCGCCAGTGTTTCCCTAAACCTTGTGTCGGCGAGATAAACTAGGAATACAGTGACAGTACGTACGATACTGTCACAGCAGTCTGTGCCATTTTCAGTACCCTATCATAGAGTGACTTGAGTTACAAGTCAAGAAACTGGTGCAATGAGCGGCGCACAAAATCATCTGTGTCGGTGGTGCCTGTACGACCATCTTCGTTACCCTGTCAGAGTAAATTTAGTTGGAAATCCGAGTCAAAGGTAGTGCGGTGAGCGACATACTGAATCAGCTGGATCGTTGGATCCTGCACCATGGGCAAGATGCTGCAATTACATGACAGTATTAGTGTCCCTGCCAGTGGTAGGCTAACTAGGCGAAGGGAGCGAAACCTACAGGGGCCATGATATAGCTTGAAGTTACTTTCAAGACAAAGAATTATGCGTTTTGGAGGACTGTAAATTGAAGGAAGATCTCGAGCGGGAATGTTGTGTAGACGGATATCTTCAATTGGGTTTTTATGGGGTACACGTCGGTGCGATGGGATGGTATCTGGCGCACATTTTGTGTTCCTAACTATGGCAGCTTCGCGCTCATGCTGCGGAAATGGGCAACTTCCGTTAACCAAGGAACTCTTTCAATTGTTCGTGCACTGCAAAGCGAACCGCCCGTCCTAGATCTGACGCCATGGTATGCAAAAATCCGGTGACAACGAAGCTCCGGGAATTTGCCCTACGTTAACTCTACGTAACCGATTCGGGCCTTCCGTGCATCCTGCACTGACGACAACGAGAATCATTGAGATAGATATACAGTTTTGCATCTCATGATCAATCACTCACATTCCTAATTTGAAGACTTTGTAAAATGACATAGACCGTATTCGCCCGCAAATATTTTGAAATAGCAGCAGGTTGCGCCGAGAACAAAAAAGACGGTGTACTAGTAGAACGCCGTGGAAGATGGCCAGCTTATGCTAACATCAGTGATCCCTTGAGTTCTTGATATTGTACCCGTGAGAACTGTAGAAGGATATATTTTTGCTCTGCTAAATATGACTATCTATCCAGTGAGGATTTTGAGTGGTGGTTCTATGGTCATTGATTGCCCACAAATCCGGAGTAACATGGCTGATCCATGACAATATTGTGACACTACTCCTTTGCTACCGGTGAGGGGTGGTAGGGTACTCGCGTCCACCTTTTTGAGCATTGTGAATTTGCCTAACTCATGTTTTGAGTTCTAACATTATTCAAGACCTTTGCGTGGGAGGGCTTTTTACCACTCGTCAGCAAATCTAGAATGACATTACATTTAACAGCAAAATTGTAACATACCACCATTGCAGCAGGCAAAAGACGCAAGCTGACTCCCTTCAATCCCTTTGACAACTCTTATTTTGTCCCGAGCATGTTTTGAATTACAATGTCGTTTAAGTTCTTCTCATGCAAGGTGCCTTTAGCACTGGTCAACGCATCTAGAATGACTTCAGACTTAACAACAAAACTGTAACATACCGTCATTGCAGCGAGCAAAAGACGCAAGCTGACCCCCTTCAATCCCTTTGACAACTCTTATTTTGTCTCGAGCATGTTTTGAATTACAATGTCGTTTAAGTTCTTCTCATGCAAAGTGCCTTTAGCACCT
>NW_024539440.1:0-25331 GCF_016758775.1 Suillus clintonianus | reverse complement strand
CGGGACTAAATAGTCGGGGTGCGGGGTTCGGGACTCAACAGTCGGGCTTCGGGTTTTTGAGCCTTGATAGTCGGGCTTCAGGGCTCGGGACTCACTTGTCAGGACTCGATAGTGCCTCGATTGTCGGGACTAATTAGTCAGGGTGCGGTGTTCGGGACTAAATGTCAGGGTGCGGGGTTCGGACTCGAGAGTCGGGCGTCGGTTTCGGGACTCGAGAGTAGGGACTAAAATATTGACTCGATGGTCGGTACTGCATGTTAAGGTATTCATATTTGGGATTCGATAGTTGGGCGTCGGGTTTCGGGCCTCGACAGTCGGGCTTCGGGCTCGGGACTCGCTTGTTGGGACTCGATATTGACTCGATGGTCAGGACTGCATGTCGGGTATTCGTATTCGTGACTCGATAGTCGGGCTTCGGGTTTCGGGCCTTGACAGTTGGGCTTCGGGCTTCGGGCCTCGACAGTCGGGCTTCGGGGCTCGGGACTCACTTGTTGGGACTCAATATTGACTCGATGGTCAGGACTGCATGTTGGGTATTCGTATTCGTGACTCGATAGTCGGGCTTCAGGTTTCGGGCCTGACAGTTGGGCTTCGGGCCTCGACAGTCGGGCTTCGGGGCTCGGGACTCGCTTGTCGGGACTCGATATTGACTCGATGGTCGGGACTTGATGGTGGGTTTCGGGTTTCGGGCCTCGATGTTCGGGTTGTCATATTCGGGACGCGGGTATCACGACTCGAGAGTCGGGCTTCGGGTCTCGATATTCCCGTAAGTGCATTTTATACAGAATTTAGACTTCATTCTGAACTGAAGGACTACAACTACTCCGGTCCCCTAGGCTTCAATTTGGTTAGGACGGCTGTGTACATCTCAATCTCAGCCATCTTTTCGCGGATGCCATCTTGTTGATCCTGAATCACTGTCAGGAGGCGTTCTCTCATCCACCTCAGTGCCTTCAGTGATGCAACCGAGGTGTCAGCCACCTTCTCGGGAACAACAATACGTTCATTCTCAACTCCTGACTAGAAAGGATTAGTTATCACCCAAGGAAACTTTGTAAAGGTCTTACAAGCCAATACTGGTAGTGACATATACAATTAGCGAATACCAGATCCCATTCCCATACTTCCTGTGGGATTTCAGTTGTCCCGGTCCACCATTGAGCTCCATAGCATGATACAATCCGGGAGGGATCCCCCAGATCTGAATCATCATGAAACTCGCACAGGTGGGATGAAAAGACGTCGTCCGGAACCATGTTCCAGGTGAGCTCGGGAATCAACAGAAGAATATGAGTGACCGGGCTTGGAACAACCAAAATGATGTGCCTGGCAGTTGAGTACTGCAGGATGGGAGTCACAAAAGTCTGTTGGAAATGTCAGCATTGACCATCACAGTCATCAGTCTCTTACGGATATCTCCCATTGCAGCCCGGCTTTGAAGTGCATGATCCGAGCAGCAGAAGGCTCCTTGGTGTGGGCAGCCTCCATCTGATATTGAGATATGCAGGCTCGGATCCGAGATCCAGCCATTGCCATTGTAGCTGCAAGATCTGCCTGAGTGAGTGTGAGGGGTTTGAACCCTTTGCCGGAATTCTGAGAATGAGAAGATGATGCAGGGGGAGGATGCACTACAGACATGCTTGATGCAGTATTATGAAACTGGAAATGACAATCACAATGGCAGTTGGTTCGGAGGTCAAGATATGAGCCACTGGTTGATGGATAAAATTTTTCAAACTCCGACATGGGTTGATCCGGGCAAACTCAGATAGGGGTCGACCCGGCCAATTCCCGGGATTGAAATGTGTGGGTCCAAGTAGCTGTTTCATATCTATGGCAAAGAAAATTCATTCATCTCGAGCCTCTATAAACCCGCCCTTCAGGTCTTGAAATGCTGCCTGGGCATCCTGTGCCAGCAATGAATACATTTGGGATTGCCTTCCCGAGTAGCATGCATGACCCGGAAGGTGTTTCACCAATGACTCGCGCATCCTGTCACCCCATTGGGTTGCTTTCCACAAGAAAAAGTTGTATGTCCAATCCATCTCCAATTCAACCAACATCATTTCTTCCTTCCATCTATCTCGTAGGGCCTTTGCCCGAAGCCAATGCACTCGGTAAACTTCACATGGGTCCGTCAGCTGAGCAGGGGATATGTCAAGCATGCATAAACTCACATTCCTGATTCCACGACTGATCAGGACCCCCAGGTCAACTTCGACAGACCAGAACCAAGCGAGGGACTCGTTTCGCTGACCTCGGGCATTTGGATCGCCGACGGCAGTGCTGATTTTGAGCTGCTCGCGAAGCAGGGGTTTGTATTTCTGCACCTGGTCTTCGCTCGGCTCAAGTTGCATCATTTGCTTCCTTGTCTTATATATACTTGCATGCAGGGACACTGCCTGCTGCACGGACGTCACCTGGGACCAAGCTCGAGTTTTTAGGGCCTGGGATTTCGCTTGCCTAACTGTCGTTCGGAACAGAATCGCCTTGTTGCACAAGTGAATTCGGAGGTTGTGAAGGGAGTCGTTGGCCTGCCCTTCACGAAGGGACAACTCCAGCGGAATGAGATCCTCTGCCATGCAGTGTCTGCATCGATCTACCCCAAGGTTTGATGGCAATGGGATTACAGTGAGCTCGGGGGAGTTCGCCCACGTGTCAGATGTCTCTGTGAAGTCTGTCGAGTCATCATCGAGATCATCGAGAATGTCTACGTTCAAGTCATCAGGATCGTCATCTGCATCAAATCCCTCTCCGAGATGAGTGATAGCAGACCGAGTGAATCCATCTATCTGTCCTTGGAGACGATCACGTTGCCGGGCGATGTCTAACCTCTGTGTCTCGGTAGTTCTTCTACCAATTCTTCGGATCTCGATGAGCAATGCGATTTGAGCTTCTTCAATCGCCAACCCCATTGATATCCATGTCGCCACAGATCTACGAGCAGGCGCTGCATTTCGGGCATTACCCTCCTCCAGTAGTCTAAGCTCGATCTCCTTTTTGCTCGGTGCTGAGTGGAAAATTAATTCGGACTTTGATGAAGACACAGTCAACTTACCCTTCTTGATATTGATCTCATATACATCCATAGCCGAAGGATCATTTATTCTGCTGGACTGAGCGATGCTCTCGCTGGCTAACCATTCTGTCTTTGAATCGCCGGGTGCGGCTTCGTCAAGTCTCTCGAAAGCCTTTTCGCTTTCGGCGATGCCATTCTTCGCCTGCTTGTATTTACGGGAAAGGGTCCTTTTCATGCGGATCATCTTGCAAAATTGGAATCGTTCATCTGATAATCGAGACATTCCTTTCGATGCGGGGGACATTCCACGGGCAGCAGGAGAAATCAGGTTAAGACGTGACCATAGGGTCTCCATGATCTCTCCATCGATCCGACCGATGCCTTCAATAAAATTCGACGCATATCGGACGTAGCAGCTGTCCTGATGTCCGTGTATGTGCCACAACCCGATTCCGGGAATGATGGTCAATTCTGGAACCATTTCGAGAAATCGGCTTCGATCCACCCGAGCCCGAAAGTGTTTGTTGTATTGACAGTTGATATCATAGAAGGTGACCGCCCTGGTTATGCCTTCCATGTTGTGGTGGGCAGCCTCACAAAGGGCATAGTCCATGTTCATTTGTCTGGGAATGATGCATGGTTAACTCGTGAATGTCGAATGGCAGGGTGGGCTTGCCTTTCGCCTTTCTGAAAATCTACCATCGAGTGAGGAACAAAGCAGCCGTGTCGAGCACAGGCTACTCCCCCGATGCCTGTGGATTCCAGTTTGTGCCGAGCCGCATTTGCTTGATTTACTGCCCGGTGATTGCTGCAGCTTGATTTTTCTAAAGTGTCGGCAGCCTCTGCGAGATGAGTTTTATACCTGTCCTTTCCCACCATGAATCCCAACCCATCTGACAGCCAAACTTCATCGAATGGCTTCATGGGATGCAGGTGTTCGGCTTTGAAATTTCCGTCCATAACAAATGACCGGGTGTATTTCCACCTTGGAGTTGTTGTTATACCTGAGGTGACTTCTGTATCGAATGAGACTCACTCATCAAGTGATTCATCCCCTGACAAGGATACATTGATCCCTGGCTGAGGACAAGCGGGGCAAAATAATGCAAGATCACCTGCATTCGGGCTGTCGGAACGATGGCCGAATCCATGCCATTTCATGGCCTTCAACTGCCTCCACTGTCGGGCGACTCTCATGAGCTCTCGGTATCGGTCCTTGCCACGTGCTTTGTCAATACAATTTCCTTTAGACGAGAGATATAGCATTACCGGTACGAGGTGTGGAAACATGTTGGAGGTCATTCGCCGGAGCTTGCTGTAATAGTTCATCGCCGAGGTCCCACATTCAAGGTTGTCCAATAGAAAATCATCGAGCACCCTGAAGGTGAACAAAGTCTTCGGCTTGTTAAATGAGGCGGGGAAAAATCCATGTCGAAACATTTGAAGGTCTGGAGTCATGGCATTTGGACAATCACAGCATCGAACCTGGAGGCGATGAACCCCGGACTTGTCAATGATCACCAGGTGTTCTCCTTCGGTTGGAACTCGGGTCCCGACACACTCGGTAGATCTTCAGGCTCAAGCTGATCTTCAGGTTCGTCTTCTTCGAACAAATCCCACCTGTCTGTAAGTGCCGGACATTGTTTGCCCTCATGACCGAGGTGTATGACGAGTCCGACGTGAGCGAGACAACTTTGCTCAAAGAATTGACCATTCCATTGACTGATCCAGTGGAAGGGATTGCAAAGATGCTGACTTCTGCAACAGCCAGTGCAATACAGTGGCTCCCCAAGACAATCTTGACATTTGTAGACCCCATCCTGGTCGCAGAACGCATCTCCTATCTTCTGGTGGAGCTTCTCGATCCAGGAGGTGATGTAGATATGATTCCTGCCTTGGAAGCCATTGCCTCAGGTAGTCATTCTGACTCTGCATTTGTTATACTTAGCTATCATTTGAATTGCAATGCAACATTTTACATGAACTTGCCATGGTTTTTGGGAGTTGCAAAGGCTCGAATGAGCCTTGCTCGTGCTCGTAAGTATTGTCAGGAATGTCTTCCCAAAGAGGTGGTGCCTCAACAGGCTGAAGTGTTGGTGATTCTGGGGGAGAGTTCGGCATGGACCTGTAGGCATGTCTTTTTTTGCTTGCAAGAGGGACCTTGACCCAAGTCTTCCTACCCTTGCTGCCCCTGGCTTCTACCCTGTGGGATTTTTGCAGTGGGGTGCATCTACCTATCTTCATCTTATTTTCTGAGGCTGCAAGCAAAGCATTAGCTCAGGAATATGAATAAATTGTTATTGCAATGATGCTATGCAGTCTTGATGCGTCATTACAAATTCATTTCCATTAATGGAATTGCATCCAATATGGGTCGATTAACCAATTGTTAGGCTTTGCTCAAAGTTCAACTTGTCACCATTATTACTTCCACCTTGCTCATCCTCAGCCCTTTCTGCAATCTCATTCACAATGGCAAGATCGGGTCATTCCACTCAGTTGACTTCCAGTTCTGGAAGACATAGGGCCCGCCAACCACAGACACAGAAGCTCACGGACTCCGAAATTTCGGAGTTGAAGAACTACCTTCCTGAGTGGACTTCGGCGAAAAGGAATGAGAAGCGGGCAGTTTTCACTGCCATAGCTAGGGCTGCCAGGCTATTTGCTCCCAAGGTCGACCAAGCACAATGGAAGAAGAGGAAGCAGGTGATTCATCCTTGCTTCGCTCAAAACTAAAATTTTAACATCTCATTCATCCATGAACTCTCAGATGTACAAGACATGGTTGTTCAACAACAAGAAAAAGAAGGAGAGAAAGGACATGATAAAGTATGGTAGGAAATGGACTCCTAGGCAGGTGGTCTACCAGCAGAAGCGGGAGGAGGTGCTGAAGAGGATCGAGGAAGAGTCCGGGGCAAAGCCAGGAGGTCCCGGTATGTTCAAACATTATCAGGCGGCTGTGAAGAGAGTCATGGCCGAATTGTCCGATGATGAGTTGGAGAAGGCGAAGGAAACCGCCGAAGAATGGTCGACCAACTTCCCGCCTCCCGAGATACAAGCACAAGTGGCTCGTAAGAAGGGACCGGCTTATATGGAGCACTTTTCGAAGGAGATGTGGAGGCAATGCGGGATGAGAGTGTTTGTGATGTCGGCGTGGAAGAATGAACAGGGAGAGGGTGCTGTTCGGGATGTAAGTCAATTTTGTCATGTCAATCTTCTATCTCAATAGATTTGATGCAGGCACGATGATAACGAGGCGTTAGGAGATGGGGACAGTTTCATGAAGACGAAGGACTGGGAGGACATCGAGCCAATTTTGGCCAGGAGTACGCACAGGAACAATTCGGTGAGTGTTCGAAACTCTGGCTACTGGATGAATGGTTGATCTTTCTCATGATAGGTGCCGGGCACGGGACGGAGGGCGACAGGTGAAGGGAGGTCGAAAGAGAATCAGGGGAAGCCTGCTTTCGAACTTCGAGACCGACGGGGATGGGGATGCCGTTGCTTCCAGACATCACCGAAACAAAACTCGAGGAGAAGAAAGCCATAGTCAGAGCATTTCTTACATCTCACTATCGTGAGTCGATCGTCACAACACCCTAACATTTGTTCAATGCATTTTTACAGGTATCTGTTCCGGGATCGAAAAGGCAGTCGTGCCATGGAGCGCCATCGTACAAAGTCAGGATGGACTTTGTGGCAAGACAGTATGTTCCGGCGGATGTGGACTGAAGGGAGCCATCGAAGTGCCAAACATTGGGACACGACCCCGCCCTACTGAACTTCTGGTATGCTCGGCAGGAGGAGAGAGGCAAATGGTCCAACGTTTCCTGTTCAAAGCATGGAAGAACATAGATGGGGACATGGTACCCTCGTTGTAGCCGGGAATTTACCTTCTCATCGGGCTCGTAAAGGTAGGAAGAGATATGATCCGAAGGCCTCGGGAGGCCGAAACTGACAGTGGATCTGGAGAGTGATCCCAAGGGTGACACTGCTCACATGGAGGATGATGCAGGTGATGACGCATTGGAAGGTAGATCCCCGCCGAAAGAGACGCAGAAGCAGAGCCTGGTCCTTCGACGGCACATGAAGGGACAGCGGTCCCACATGCAATTCCAAAGCCTCGCCCGGTCAATGCAGGGAGATCGAGTGCACTGCTGACATCGCGAATGGGCGACCTCCTGGCTGGACTGACTGAGGGGGTCACCAACAATGTTCAGGAGGATGGCGCAATCCATGGAGTCAATAGGTCACTGGCACCGAAAAACATGCGGGGAAATAAGGCTGTGATTGAGCCTTCGGCGAGGACTACCCGGAGTAAGTCAACACACAAGCCATTGGACACTAGCCCTCGAGTGACCAGAGCGAGGGGAAAGAAGCAATAGACTTATACTACACTCCCTGCCTTTACCTGCTTGTATTTAGATGTCAATGTGTATCAATCATATCGATTAGTCCTAGAATGTCTGGTGTCCTGTGTGTGGATGAGGTATTTATCAAATTTCTCTTTGTTCTCTATCTCGGAATTTCTAGTGTCCTTCCTGACACTATCGAACACCGAGTTCCGCCTATCGAGTATCATACCTGCATGTATGTAAATATCAATGTGATTCAATCATGTTGAATAGTCAAGAACATTGTCCCGAACATCGAGTCCCGAGCATCGAGTCCCGAATATTGAATCCCGACTATCGAACACCGAGTCCCGGACATCGGGCTCCTACCATTGAGTCCCGAACATCGAATCTCGAGTCCGTAAAGCCGAGTCCCGAACATCGAGTGTAGAGTCCCGAGTACCGAACATAAGCATCGGGTCCCTGGCATGGAGTATTGAATCCTGACAATTGAATATTCAACAGTCCTGACTATCGAACACTGAGTCCCGTACGACGCCCGGGGACGTGAATTGAAAGGTGAAGTAGTTTACATGATGTGGGGAGGTGAATGAAAATTCAGAGGTTCTAATACAGTAATTTACTTTGGTTTGTCTTCTTCAAAGAGTGCAATCAGAGAATCAACTACCTTGAGCATTTCAATGCTCATCTGCTCAACTCTCTGCAACCTTTGTAGGTCTGCATCAGCTTTTTTCAGTTTGTCGGAAGTCTCCGCCCAGGCAGTTCGGAATGGTCGCTCGGCCTCAAGGAGTAGTTGGATGGACGGGTCAGGAAGACCTCCAGTACGGCGTTTGTAATCACCCAGTCGATCTTTAATGGATTGGTCTTCCAGAAAAATTAGCAAACAGATAAATACTCTGGTGTCAGATACTCACATTTTTCATGTTGGTATTTTCCGAAAGGATGGAACTCCCGGACCATCAAACGTAGGTCTTCAATATCGAGCTCCGGCTTGTCTGCAGGAAGTTCGGTAGATGATGTTTCGGCTGGAGAGATACGATCAGGATTAATCATGCTCTGGAAGGAATGAACGCACATGAACTAGATACATCTGAGGCAGCCGGGGAAACACTGGGAGGATAAGCAGAATCCGGCAGCTCATCAACATCAATGACATCATCCTCGGGCCCGAGGTACAAGTCTGGATCGACGAGATAGCCGGCATCATCGGCCTGGCCCGGATCTGATTGATCTTCAAGGGTGAAGTGAGCATGGATGGTGATCCCAGATGAAAAGGAAGGTATAAACATACCGGGAATGTCAGCCATTGCACCCGGGGGTCCTGATGACATGGAAACATGTTCTAAGTCATCTTCCGGCCCGAGGTATAAGCCATCTAAGTCATCTGAGGGATACCCGGTAAATAGATAAGGAATGATAAGAGAATACAACATACCTGGTGATACCCGGCCCATAGATGAGTCATCCACATCCATAGCATTACAGTCAGTCACTGGGGGGTCATTAAATCTAACAGCTGGATGGGAACTCATGTTCTGTGGAGAATTTGTGGTCTGGTTGACTGATGATTGAAAAAACTTCAAAGTTCAACACAAATCCGGCAATTGCCGAAAGTTGAACCACAGCCAAACAAACACAAACAATGAGCGATTTTATAGATCGTCCATCAAATGTCTTGTTTGTTTTGAAACATCATCTTTCTGACAACTGATTTCACTCTGATTTCAAGATCCTTAAATCTCCCAACTCAACCATCATGTCCACTCCAGTAAACAACTCTTTGACCGACCTCAAGGACTCCACTGGCCAGATCATGGCCATCATCAGCGCTGCCCGGCAGATTCCCCCGGGTCCCAGCCATGCAGCTCTGGGAAAGCAGGTTGCTACACTTGTGGTATGTATTTATCTTTTTTCTTGTTTTTTTTTGCCTCTCACATCCAGGCAGTCTGAGGTAGCCAAGATCTATGGGTCCGGGGATGGTCCCATTCCCGGACTCGTCATTTCTTGCATCAAGGAGCTCCAGCACATCCGGAACATGGTTCCCAAGGTCTGGCCATCCTGGCACGCGATCGGGTATGACGATCCCCGCGTTCTGAGGCACGTCTGGTACCCCAAGGTCCAAGCCTGGGAGGCCTTAGGTGACCCGGCCTTCAATCTTCCAATTGTCGCCCTCCCATCCACAGGTCCCATTCCTGTCCACCTTCCTTCCCCAGCCATTCCTGCCAGCAATGTCGCCGGCCCTTCCACCCTCCCCACCACCGAGTCCCGTGACAAGGGCAAAGGTAAGGCCGTCTTTGCTGACCCAGAGCCCGAGGCGGAGGGGAGTAGGAAGAGGAAGTCTCCCATGATGTCAGAGCACTCCTCCCAACCCCCGAAGTCGGCGATGAAGACTCACAAGCGTACGCGGTCATCTCGCGTTGTGAAGTCCAAGCCCATCGTGGAGTCGGAAGATGAAGAACCGACTATCAAGGTATGTCGTCTGGTTCTTCTTTTCCTTGTCTCACATCTTCCTGCAGCCCTTGTTTTCGCGTGGAGTGCCGGAGGTCCTTGTTCCCCTGTACTCCACAATTCTCGCAAGGGCGCCCACTTCCCCTCGATCCCCCAGGGCTCCGACGAAAAAACCGTTTGGCCCTGCCACTGTAAGTCCCATTTACGCGTCTGGGCCTCAGGGTGTATGCTTACATTGTACCAGGCGATTGCCGGCAGTCACCAGGCAGTCGTCGAGCCCTCCCAGCCAACTCCCGAACCCCCTGCGCAGGCACCCCCAGCTGGGGATGGAGGTGACATCCTGATTCCCGGACCAGTAAGTACCTTTCTTTATCTGACGTACTTCCATACACTAATACACCTTACAGAACAACCCGTGCCACGCATGCACAAAGCAAGACTGGCCTTGTGCAACTCGGTACACCAAGAAGACCGGGGCTCCGGGTACATCGTGCGTCTACTGCACCACAAAGAAGATCAAATGCACCCCTGCGTATATGGGATCCCCGCCTCCTCGCGTTCGTGGTTCCTCTACCACCCGGACGACCAAGTCCAGGACGCCATCCAGGGCTCCCTCCAAGGCTCCCACCAAGACTCCCACCAATGCCCCCCCCGCGTCCCAAACCCCTGCCCCCTCCAAAGTGCCCCCTGCCTCCCAATCCAAGGCACGCACTCGCAGTCAGTCTCGTGGCCCGTCCGGAACTTCCAATGTCACTGCTGTGACAGCCCCCAAGACCCAGACGCGTGGTCGCAGCAAGACCATCACTGCTGTCAAGGCACCTGCACCTGCACCTGCACCTGCACCAGCTCGTAAGTCACCCCACATCTTTCCCATGACCCCCTGACCTTTGGCTTCCATTCTAGCGCTTCCGGCGCCCAGGTCAGCAGTCCCGGCTGCACCACGTGGCCCGGCAGTCCCTGCTGCAGCACTTGATGTGCCCATGCCGGATCTCCATGCCATGTCCATTGCGATTCGTGATGGAGCAGCTCGAATCGCTCTTCTGGAGGCTCGTGTGGCACAGCAGGATGGTAAGATTGACACCCTGCAACGCCTTCATGAAGGCCTTAGGCGCGAAATCATCGACCGGCACCCCTCATTCCCACTGCCCGATCTTCCTGCCAATGCATCATCCTTGTTGCTCAATCAATCCGGCCCCCCCACCATATCAACCACCGCATCTGTACTCCCGCCCCTCATTGATCTCATCATGGATGACGTTCCTCCCACAACCGCAACCCCAATACTCCCGGATGCCTCTGCCATTGATGGCATCCTGTTTGAATACAACCAGGTCGTTCATTCAGAGGATCCAGATGCTTCCGGCGATGCTCATCCAGAGGATCCAGAGGATCCAGATGCGTCCGGCTCCATTGTGGACCCAGGTGATCCAAGCAACCTTGTCCCAGAATATGACTCTTCTGATGACATGGATGTTGAGGTGGAGGTGAAGGTTGAAGAGCCTTCTGAGGAGGTTGACATGGCTACATAATCTTGTAGTAATAGATGTATATACAAGTTTTCAATGAATGTGACCTCTGACTGTCCTTCAACGGGATCTGAGTACCAAGTACCGTGTACCGAGTACCGACACCCGACACCCGACACCCGGTACACGGTACTCCTATGTTTCATGTTACATTTGTATGTCTGTACAGACTGTATCATGTTAAATTGCTCTGTACACATTTCACCGAGTACTGTGTACTGGGTACCGACACCCGACACCCGACACCCGGTACTCGTTACTCGGTGAAATGTGTACAGAAGTATCATGTTACATTTTTGTCTGTACACATTTCACCCAGTACCGGGTGTCGGGTGTCGGGTGTCGGGTGTCGGTACTCGGTACACAGTACTCGGTGAAATGTGTAAAGAAAAATGTAACATGACACACAGTGCTTACAGACAAAAATATAACATGATACACAGAGTGTCTACAGACATAAAAATGTAACATGATACAGTCTGTACAGAGATAAAAATCGGGTGTTGGGTGTCGGGTGTTGGTACCCAGTACACAGTACTCGGTGAAATGTGTACAGAGCAATGTAACATGATACAGTCTGTACAGACATAAAAATGTAACATGAAACATAGGAGTGCCGTGTACCGGGTGTCGGGTGTCGGGTGTCGGGTGTCGGGTGTCGGATGTCGGTACTCGGTACACGGTACACGGTACTCGGTGAAATGTGTACAGACAAAAATGTTATATTATACACTCTATCATGTAACATTTTTCTGTACACATTTCACCGAGTACCGTGTACCAAGTACCGACACCCGACACCCGACACCCGACACCCGGTACTCGGTACTCCTATGTTTCATGTTATATTTTTATCTCTGTACAGACTGTATCATGTTACATGTTTATGTCTGTAGACACTCTGTGTATCATGTTATAGTTTTATGTCTGTAAGCACTGTGTATCACGTTACATTTCTGTCTGTACACATGTCACCGAGTACTGTACTGGGTCTCGGGTCTCGGGCGTCGGGCGTCGGGCGTCGGGCGTCGGGTCTCAGTACTCGACATGACACAAAACTCGAAACTCCAATCTTAACAGAAATACAAATCTCAGAGCAAAATGTGTATCATATACGAGTTTCGAGTGTTGAGATTCAAGATTCGAGATGTTTGTTTCGTGTCGAGTATCGACACCCGAGACCCGAGACCCGGTGCTCGGTACTCGGTACTCGGTACTCGGTGAAATGTGTACAGACAAAAATGTAACATGATACACAGAGTGTGTACAGACATAAATTGTCACATTATATAGTGTGTCTCATCTGATATTTGTCTGTACACATTTCACCGAGTACCGAGTACCGAGTACCGAGTACCGAGCACCGGGTCTCGTGTCTCGGGTCTCGGTACTTGGTGAATGTCAGATATGGCTTATTCAGGCTTTCTTGTATCTATCTACTCGACCAAGATGTTTCAATTCATGAGCACTGTGGCGAAACGTGACTGTATCACTCGTCGCTGAGTCTGAGTCAAAATGAGGCAGCTCTGTGGTTCTCGTTCAGTGCTTTTGTGGATATAGTATACCAATACCTAGGCCTATCTGTCTATATGATTCATATCTGGGCCCACCTGTCTGTCTAATATTAACCCACGTCGGCCCACCCTTCTATATAATAAATATTTCACCTCGCCCTCGGCCCACCTGTCTATCTAATATACCCCTTCTTCCTTCAATGCACTCAACTGGTCGCATTCATTTGTTGCATCTTGTAGTGTGGTGACTCTCTTGCTCAGGGTGGTAGCTTCTGTTTTCGCCCCGACCAGTTGCTCCAGTGTTTGGATGAGGTATTTATCAAATTTCTCTTTGTTCTCCATCTCGGAATTTCTGGTGGGCTGTTATGGGGGGGAAAAACGACACCCGAACTTGTTAGCAGGTCGCGACTCGCGAACATGGCCCACCCGTCTATCTAATATTTCCCTATGTCGGCCCACCCATCTATCTCATAAATAATTCACCTCACCCTCGGCCCACCCGTCTATCTAATATTAACCCATATCGGCCCATCCGTCTATATAATAAATATTTCACCCCACCCTCGGCCCACCCGTCTATGTAATACATAATTCGCCTCACCCTCGGCCCACCCGTCTACCTAGTAATACCCCACGTCGGCCCACCCATCAAACCAAAACACCTGACATCGGCCCACCCGTCTATGTAATATTTCCCTACTTCGGCCCACCCGTCTATGTAATACATAATTCGCCTCACCCTCGGCCCACCCGTCTACCTAGTAATACCCCACGTCGGCCCACCCATCAAATTAAAATACCTGACATCGGCCCACCCGTCTATCTAATATTTCCCTACGTCGGCCCACCCGTCTATGTAATAAATATTCCACTGCTCCCTCGGCCCATCCGTCTACAAAATAATACTAATACGTCGGCCCACCCATTTATATAATAATATTTGCTATACATCTCTCCTCAGGTCTATAATATATGTCAATCCTACTCTACATATTACCCACATGGGCCCACCCATCTCCATAATAATATTTTTCCCGGCCCATCCACCATTGTCAATGATATATATAACATCAGCATACATGGGCCCACCCGTCTCCATCGGAAATAATATTCCTCCCGGCCCACCCATCAGCATCGGGAATATACATATCATCGGCCCATGATCCGCTGGCCCGTATTACACGGGATATTATGTAGGTCGGGTGACCCGTATAGTACGGGATTTGTCACTGAAGGGGCTCGGTAAGTCAGCATCCGTCACCGCGCCACCCTCGACAGTTTCGGAAACGAACCAGCCAGACCCTGCAGCACTGTGGCCCTTCTTCACCATCTTGACACTCGCAGCACTTGTCCCGCGATAACCTTGAGAGAATAGGATGATGCGCGAGTGCTTGGGCATTGTGTAGGCGATGGCGTGACCGCATTGTTTGCACGTAAACTTGGTTTCGACTAGGGTGGCTGGACGGGAGGCGAGGCGCTGCCAAGTACGGATGCACATACAGTTAGAGCATTGGTAAGGCAAAGCCTTGCCACAGGGGCGGTTGTTCTCATGGAAAAAAGTATATGTTGTCGTAGTCAATGAGGCCTCATCTTCCGGAGTGTGTATCATTCCCTGCTTGTACTCGGCCACAGTGGGCCGGCGACGACGGAAGGCGCTGTTCGTGATGTGCAAATGAACTATAGATGAATGGTTTGCAAGTCGAGGGCATGCCAGGAGGAGGTCTTGCATGACCTCCTGCGTCTCGAAACCTTCAACGAGGACGCGGTCAACATAGGTAATGAATAACGGTGTGGTGAGGCATGCATGAAAAAGTTCGGCACCAAATGCAAACACATGTTCGATTCCGTAACTGTAAGAGAAATTATCAATAACACCGACTAGGTGCGAGCAAAAAACATCACCGTTTGACACAATCTTTGAACGCGTTGAATGCGATAGGTTCCCGTACCATATGGCCACATGCGAGCATCCATAGCGTAGCACCCTTGGCGTAGTCCTCCATCCCGCCGACAAATAATCCTGCGAAAAACTGCAAGGAGTCAGATACTGTAACAACGTAAGTATTTCACTTACTTGATCGACCGTGTACGCTACAGGTTCACCAGGTATAATAGTTTTATTTTTCCCCCTTCCCACACTCTCGCTGTCTTCGAATCCCCCCCAGAGGTCGCCTCGGAGGGTCTCTGAGTGAGTATAGACCACAATTTCAACACGTTCATATGCAGTGTGTTTGATATCCCGCACGAGCTTTTTCATTGCCTGGGTGTGCTTGTTGAACTTCTCCACTGTTCCGAAGTCGAAGATAACTTCGCGGTACTGAATAATATCACTGGGCCTATACGGCATTAGCTCTTGTCGCATGATGGCCGCAGGCGAGTGGGAAGGTTGCAGGGTCTGAAGAACAAAATGTAATATGAGGATAGGGTCGGAGCAAACCTGTGACCGACTGGTTGTTTCCGCATGGCCATTAATAATGGCAGGGACAGTCAGCGTCGGAGTACCATCATGGTTCATAAATCCCTGATTAAAGAAGAGTCAGTTCCTGTATAAATATCTGAATGAACTTACGGAATAAGGCGCTACTGTATCACCCTCTCGATCTTGTCCCCGGGTTTCATGACACCCCGGGCAGATGAAGTGGACGTCTTCTTCTTGGACTCGCGCCCAAAACTCCTTTGGGATAATGATGCATTTGTGACACACGGCGCGTGGGCATTTGGAGCAGTCGTATAGCGAGCCGCCATCCCGGCAGAAAAAGCAGTACTATGAGGGTCGTTTGTGAGCTAAACAACTAGAGAACAGAGGCTTACTTACTATGTTATGAGACACAGGCTTCAGCACAACTTTCGCAGATGACAATAACCGTGGTGTTGGCTTGGAGAACACGGTTTTTATAGTTGTTGTACCGGCGTGGCCTTGGACGCTCTTGAAATGAGGTAATGCGCCGCGCTTTGCAGGCCCTCCCGTAGTTTTCTTGCATGTTTGCTTGGACCGGACCATGTTTATGACACAAATGATCCGCAAGCCCTGGAGTGAAAAGTCGAGAGGGAATCAGGGATGAAATTTCAAAGGTAGAACCAAACCCCAGGAGCGCTATCACGGTCACGTGCGAAAGTTAGTGTTCTGTTGTCATGTGACACGCGAATTGTCGCGAATAAGATTCAACGCGATCAACGCATCAGGATTCAGCATCAACGAAGAAAGAGGATCAAGTTGCCTACCCAGGTGTATTTACGGTGACATCGAAATGGTTAAGCAGCGAATATGAGTACGATCTATGTATTGTTAAAAGCAAGAAGCTTGAATTATATCAGACACGGTTCATAATGTTTGGCCAGCGAATCTCAGTTCAAATTCTCAGTTCAAACAGTCACGTGCATGATTACATGATGTGTGAGCGGGATTGCCCGATTACATCCAATGTTTCTGGGACCGCCGATAGATACACACATTGTCAATATGTCTGATAACTCCAGCAGTGGATCTTCACACTCCCTACGTTCTCAAGGCACTGTTGATATAACATCAGTTGTTGCCACTGGTAGTGCATCAAGGAAGCCTCCTGCGGTGTGGTCAAAGTTAGAGGAGACAACATTTCTCGAGTATCTCTTGAAGGCCCTTCCTTCATCGGGTGATGGAGGCTTCAAGATGGCAACCTATAATCTGGCATCTGCCCACCTCAAGGAACAACATAAAAATCAGAAAGGTGCAGAAAAGACTGGTTCAGTTTGCAGGACTAAATACACAGCGGTACGTTTCTTGCAAACTTTTTAACCGCCAGCATGTCATCATATGTGTTTTATAGTTGAAAAAAGCATACTACGGTGTTATTGATGTCAAGATTACATCTGGTTTCACATGGAGCGACGAGCAAGGAGCAGGCATTACAAGTAAGAAGGATGATGTCTGGGCGCGGTTCGTCAAGGTAAGCATTGCAATAGACTGAAGGGTTACTTGCCGTTCATGACGTTCATTTCAGACACATCCTAACTCGAGGCCCTACATGAACAAGGGCTTTGACCACTTTGAAATTATGGAGCAATTATTGCAAGGTGTATCAAAGGGTCTGCATATCTTTCGACCCGCCACTCAGGCTGCCAGCAATGCACCTCAGAATTCTGCTGCATCTACGTCATCTTCCATTCCCCCAGTGACGGGGCACGCACCTCCACCATCCTCAGTGGATCCTGAATCACTTGGGCCACCCGTTCCATCTACCTTTCTCTCTCCCTCTACCGAAGGTTCTACCACTGGTACCGACTCAGCATGGACGAGCATTAGCCGTGGAAAGCGCAAATTCAGTGCACTCACTCCTTCATCAGTCGCAGGCTCCCAGAAGCGAACTCGGCCACCATCTGCAACATTGTTAGTGCAGCGGGAGGGTACTGAAACCATGAAGAACCTTGTTGAAGTAGTGCGTGAGATGCAGAAGAATTTGGTGTTAGCCCCACCGCCACCGCCACTGCCGCCAGTGCAGCTACAGCCCTCCACGCATGTTGGGAGTGCTATTTCCTTGCTCAACAAGTACACGGACCTAACCAGTAAAGAGCGCTTGGCTATCGCCAACTTTTTGGCCGGAAATGAAAACCAGGCCATCACTTTCTACTCATTGGATGAGGCAACGAGGCTTGAGTGGTTGGAGGAGAAGCGGGTGCTTTGTGGTGGTGTGCCACGCCAGGCATCGGCTGACTTACAGGACTGTATGTTGGTGGGGTAGCGCTATTCATTTCATGTCTTTACATTGTATGAGCCGCAGTGGTTGTATGATAAATGACTACAGCAATGGGAGTCCCCTTCGTTCACGCTCCTCGAGATAATCAGCCCACATCGCTGCTGCAATCACCTCTCGACGGGCATCTGCCCGTTTCCTCTCAATGGTATCTGCTGGTCCTTCAGAAAGTGTGCCAGATCCTATGCCATCGTCCTCTGCAAGATCATACTCATGCTCGAGGGCGAGATTGAAAATGTCAGGATTGTGTCTTCGCATGAAGTTGTGGATGGCGCATAGCGCTGCTGGGATCCGAGCTTGGACGTCCATGTTGTATTCTGCTGCGGCCGTCAAAATGCGCCATTGGCGCTTCAAAACACCAAAGATCCGTTCGATGATGTTGCGCAGTGCCGCATGTCGTAAATTAAACAGTTCTTTAGGATCTCGTGGCCTATGAAATTATTTAGAACTAGACCATTGAATGTGGAACAGAAAAACTTACACAAGGTTTGCTTGCCGCCATTCCTTCAAGTGATACCGCACACCCCGATAAGGTACGAGAAGCGCATCACATGTACCAAAGCCTGCATCGGCAAGAAGATACTTTTGTGCAGGCATGTGCAAATCATGAGTGCGTGCATCATTCCAAAGAGCAGCATCAGCGGCTGAGCCGTCCCAGCCACAGAGCGAGTATGTGAAATAAAAATCCAGGTCGCATATGAACAGACAATTTTGCGACAAAAATCCCTTTCGGTTGCGCAGGACGGTGTGCTCTTCAAGTGGCGCAAAGACTCGAATGTGAGTGCCGTCTACAGCGCCAATGCATTGATCGAAGAACCGGAACCGTGGGTCCTCGCGGATTGCTGCAGAAACAGGAGTGTTGTCATTTGGGAACTGGACATTCAAGGTGTAGAACGGAGGGGATGAAAAGAAAAGAAGCAAGCGCTTGAAATATCTGCGATAATTAGTACACTATTAGTCTCAAATTGTTGATGTATATACCTTGTTATCGTATCTGGCGAACGCTGGAATCTCTCGCCAACATGGCGAGATGATAGTCCTGTAGTACATGTATACAAAAAAATGCCGAGCTGCTCTGCGGTGGAGACACCATTGCGGGACTGGACATATCCGTGTTGCTGAAGCATTTGCAACAGTTCCTCGAAAACCTCAAGATCAAGACCGAAGTTGTGTTTGATTCGGTCTGGGTGACCAGTAATCAGCTCATATACCCATGCCTCTCCAGTGAGGATAGATGTATGATATGGAATCCTTTCTGTGCGGGAGAAAAACAACAAATTGTAGAGATATGATATCTGAGCGACTGCAATTGTGATTATGAGCATAATTTGGCGTCGTCGGCGCAGGTCATTCTGTGTTTGTGCTTCGAGGTCCATGTGGGTGTGATCATCAATATCAGATTCATACTATGGCTGTTGTAAGCCTGTATACTATGCGTCTTATCAAGGTTCAATCTATGATGTAACAGATATCACGTGTTGTCATCATGTGACTGTTTGAACTGAGAATTTGAACTGAGATTCGCTGGCCAAACAACACCTTAGGGAACAAGCTCCGGTTCATGGCTGGGTTCACCATCTCCGTAAGCTGAACGAACATCAGTTTCCCGATGTGCGCGAGGCTGAGACGGACATGGTCCATCGCGTTTGTCAGGGCCAGCGCTTGGAAGTTGCCTGCATGGTGGACCTGTCCAGTGTGGTTATTCGACGCAGAAGGGGGCTCAATAAGTGGGTTGTCGGTGGCTGTTGGGATAAGGGATGAGTTGATATTGATATTTGGCTACGGGGCTGGGGCGACTTACTGGAGTTAACCTCGGTCGTGATTACTTGTGCTGCATTTGCGAGGTCCTCGAACTGGGGACCAAGCCATTGGGGGGCTGTCCGGAGAGAGTAACTGCAGGGGGTTAGCGCTGAGTTTTGGTGACCTGAGTGTGGAACTCACCGATCCTGCCTCAACACGCCGGCATCATCCTCAAGCTTGACTTCTATCTCATGTTCACTTGCAAAGGAAGACCCGGCGAGCAGAGTGTGCATGAGACGTGCGGAGTGGATCTGGATTGAGTTACCAGGGGATTACGAGTGGATATGAAAAATACATTATGTTTCGGAGGTTAGCCACCACGAGAAAAACGAGAAAAAAAGAAAATCAGTTCTCCTAACTGCTTGAAAAATACGAAAAAACGCACCTGTCCGATGTGTGGCCTTGCCTCGCTGACGAAGGGATCAAAGCTGCCTCTTGCGCCGAGCATCGCTTCAACAGACATGGCTGTTAGGACCTATAAGCACAAACAAGTCAGTCTGATGCAAGAGACAGCCGTCAGATGTAGAAACACTCACGGCACCCAACACGGCCACTCCCCGTGCGCCTCTCACAACCAATGCACTTACAGCTGCACTAAATGCCGTGCCATTCAGGATTCCCAAGTGCTCCTTGCTCGAGAGTGGGAGGGGGGTGATGCCGGCAACCTGCAAGGCCTGCGGGGCAGGAAGGAGGGCGTACGATCCGTGATTGTCTGTTTTTGGAGTATCTATAGGTAGGGTAAGGGTATCGGCTGAGGGTGGCAGGAAGATGGACGTAGAGAAGGGTGACAATTCGGGCGAGGAGTGTGGCGAAGATGTTCCAGTTGACAAGGGGGTTGAGAAAGTACTGGGTATGGCTGAAGACGGATGAGGCAAGGGAACCCAAGCCCTGATAGCGGGGTTTCCAATTAGTGTTGCAGCAACGTAGGAAAGGGAGGATAGGTCTATGGGAAGGGAGTTGATCATGATTAGTACCTGAATAAAGGCAAGAAACAGAAACAGATTACTGACCGCCACTGGCGCTGACGCTGCCCCTCACAGGAACGGCAGGGGTAACACCCTTATTAAGGACCTCTGCCATTGTCTGGACAAGTTCCCAGCGGACACCGCTGTGTCCGCGCATGAGACTATTAGCGCGGACAAGGAGAGCGGCACGTGTCCAAGGGGGAGGCATAATAGTGCTGGTGAATGGGTCAGAGAGGGGGGCGGGGGAAGGAAAAGGGTTGTCATTGAGAGACGATAGGGTGGGGATAGCAGTAGAGGGACTCGGTGGGTAAGTATGGAGAATGACGCCGGCATGCTGGTGCTGGAGGGGAGCAGCGCCGAGTGCAATAGGGTCATCTGTCCTTGTGTCTGCGCTGCCACCAATAACAAGAACTTCGCGCATACCATTTGCGAACCACACCCCATCATGCCCACAGTACCTCCACACTCCCGCAGATTGCCCTTCTTCATCCATACCCCAGACTTGGGTGATTTTTGACCCGACCTCATCTCCGCATACCTCCCGCATAAAGTCACGGGGATCGCCATAACTGCGGGCAAGTATGAGTCTAGCTCGCCAGAGTGAAACATAATCATACCCCGTAGCAAACACTATGACATCTGCTTGCAGTTCGGTGCCATCAGCAAATCTGAGGCCATGTTCCGTGAAGGACTCCATTGCGGATCCATTCTTGACTTTGATGCCTCCTTCAATGATACTTTTACTTGCTCCGGTGTCTGGAAGCTGTTGAGAGACATTCCTGTCGTGCATCAGAGGCACACGCACCGATATAGTAACCACCACCGCGCTCCAAGAACAGGGACATGATACCTGCTCCATGTATGCCAAGATTGGTCTTGAAGCCAACCTTAGCCAATCCATCTTGAATATCCCTGCGATCATGATTAATGCATCTGGAAGTGAACCTTTGAATTATCTGGCATACTTGTCGACGCTCTCGGCGACCATAGGAACCATACGTTGATGCAGCCGCCTGACAACTGCCCAAAGTAGCGAGGTATTATAAGTGTCAGCTAGCTTGGTAGGGAAGTCGTCATTATAGACCGCTGAACGAGAAAAGTCAAGCCAAGCTACCGAAAATCGGGGGAACAATTACCGCCTAGCATTGCTGCCACTGCCTGCGTCGAGATCACGAATGTCGACGACCGCTGATACCTAGTAATTGGTGAGACATGAAAATGACACTACCAAAGCTGATACACACATTGTGATGTCGATGCCGTGATTGCAGAAATCTTGAGCAATGTCGTGTGCTGATGAAATATTTAGACCCTGTTCGATACGAGAGATGTGACGGAGAAGATGGGATGTGGGAGCAGAAGCCCCCACAGGGCCAGATGGCCTTGATCCCAATGTGTAGGCGGGAGCGAGGAGATCCTCAGCTCAAGAGGCCAGAAGGCCCCTACCGCCCAATGTAGAAGATGGGATGTGGGAGCAGAAACCCTCACAGGGCCAGATGGCCTTGATCCCAATGTGTAGGCGGGAGCGAGGAGATCCTCAGCTCAAGACACCAGAAGGCCCCTACCGCCCAATGTAGAAGATGGGATGTGGGAGCAGAAACCCTCACAGGGCCAGATGGCCTTGATCCCAATGTGTAGGCGGGAGCGAGGAGATCCTCAGCTCAAGAGACCAGAAGGCCTCTACCGCCCAATGTCCGATAGGATCATTGATCCCGAAATTGATTTGCACGTGCCACCATCGGCCAGTGGCTACAAAGAATTTTGAGTAAAATTTTGATTCATCGAATCACGCGCAACGTCAGTACTCACCTAGCTCGAGGATGCTGAAGACCAGAATAATGTGGGAAAACACAAAGTGGTGGAAACTGATGGTGATATAATGAAAGCTGAGTGTTGACAAGTTGGAGTTGCACCATTAATGTTGAACTTTCTGTGACTAACATTATATTATGTAATCTTTCACGTCACCAACTACAAACAACGGATCAATAAACCACCACTGGTCCGACACGGAGTTCCGAGTCATACTAGCTCGAAGACTTCTTCGTCACATGCGAGTGAGTACTCTTTGTTTGATTAAAACATTTTCATCAGTCACCAGTTGCTCGTGGTTCATGCGGTCCTGCCAAGGTAGTCCAGACGAGGCACGAGCAGCACGGTGTGCCCTTGACGAAGGAGTCCGAGTACCATTGCTGCGGTGTGATCAACTCGTTGTCTCCATTTCAAATGTGGTTCCAGCTGATGGAGTTTAGCGTTCTCGTCTCGCAGACAGTGTGGCAGACTAACTTTACACAGGATATCTTCTCCGGTTTCAGAAGTAGTGGAGGAAGAGGTCGAAACCGCTCCCGATGTGTCTCATGTCGCCGTTGTTTCTCAGCCAGAGGTTCAGGACACAGGCACAGTCGTGGAAGCTCTTCCTTTAAAGCAAGCACCGCCAACACCACCAGCAAAGAATCCCCCGCTGCAGCCAGAAAGAGGTTCCATGGATTCTCATCAACTTCGTCCTGGGACGCCAGGCACACCCGCAAAAGCAAATGGCTACGAGGAACACCGACCTCAAACACCATCTAGTACTCACAGTTCATCACACGCTGCGTCTCACAAGCGTTCCATTACGATTTCCAAGGGTTACACTGTCTCCATAGTCCTCATTTCTTCCGCCTTAGAGATCATCCTGGCTTCAAAAGAGGCCAAACGATCTACACCTCTCCGCGAGAGCGCACACAATGCCTTGGATATGATACGTGTCGGTCAAGGTGGTGATCGTCCACGTGAAATTTTTGAGCCTCTACGGCTGGCATGCGAGACGCGCAGCGAGAAACTCATGATAGCGAGTCTGGACTGTATATCCAAGCTCATTTCGTACTTGTTCTTTGCGGAGCCATCATCTGCACAGGCACTTCCTTCGCCGCCTCCGTCACCTTCCATGCCAGGAAGACGCTCGATAGCTAGTGCTTCTCATTCTAGCCTTCCACAGCCTTCCCTGGTTGACCTGGTCGTCCATACCATCACAACATGCCATAGTGATACCTCCACTGAAACGGTCTCTCTGCAGGTTGTCAAAGCGCTTCTCTCCCTAGTGCTTTCGCCTACTATATACGTACACCATTCGTCACTGTTAAAGGCTGTCCGCACGGTTTATAACGTATTTCTTCTCAGCACGGACCTGGTCAATCAAATGGTCGCTCAAGGAGGACTGACCCAAATGGTGCATCACATATTTACGCGGTGCAGAAGTCCCGATGGTACAACTCAACGCTCATATGCCTCCTTCGACTCGTTGGCATCAATTCCAGCACCAGGATCGCCGAAGACTGACATCCAAAACTCTAGCTTCGTCCTCTCGGCGAACGGAGCTGAGAAATTCACGGCAGAGGCCATATGAATCTGCCGCTGAAATGTCCCCACATCCTGGTGTCCCTTCCCCCCCTTCATCTGTTCATGATCCTGACGTTCCGGAAGGAACGATTAGTCCCGCGCCGTAAGCATGTGTTCCATAACAGTTGTCGATGCTTATCAAAACATATGTCTTCAGCCCTGCTACACCTGAGGCCGCAGAAAATGGACACGCTGCAAGAGAGTTGAGCACGCAGGATATGTTTATCAAGGACGCCTTTCTGGTTTTCCGAGCCTTGTGCAAATTGACAATGAAGCCCTTGAATACGGAGAGGTATGCTTTTACTTGCTTCATCAAGCGCGACGATACTGATTCCCAGCACAGCGAGCGTGATCTCAAATCTCATGCCATGAGGTCTAAACTCTTGTCTCTCCATCTCGTGCTCACCATCCTCAATTCGCATATGGCACTATTCGTTGATCCGAAAGCCATAATCTACTCTTCTTCCACGAACGAGGCAACTACTTTTGTTCAGGGGGTCAATCAATATCTTTGCCTCAGCTTGAGCCGCAACGCAGTTAGCCCCGTGCCCCAAGTGTTCGAAGTCAGCGTGGAGATCTTTTGGCGAGTGTTATCAGGAATGCGAACGAAGCTGAAGGTACTATCATTATCCATGAACTGCTCTTGACTCATTCGTTTCTGCAAACAGAAAGAGATCGAGGTCCTATTGCACTAGGTATTCGTTCCTATCTTGGAAATGAAGACCTCAACTCTCAAGCAGAAGGCTGTAATCCTTGGAACGCTCTCAAGGCTTTGCCAGGACCCGCAGGCTTTGGTGGAGATATATCTCAACTATGACTGCGGCAGCGAAGCTACAGATAATATATACGAGCAGTAAGTATCAGAGGATCACGGATCCATGCTGCAAGCTAACTTGATGATCAGTCTTATGAACATCATCTCCAAAATTGCTACATTACCTTATACTTCCTCGCAACAAAAGACGAATGACCCTGCAAGCCCGGCGCTCCCGCCACAGACGAAGAGCTCAGCGTCGACGGCACACGTGTCGAGCGCACTAACTGTATCCGGCACCATGGACACGTCCACCATGGGTCTTTCCGAGGGGCAACTTAGAAGGCAGGGTCTTGAATGCTTGGTGGCTGTTCTCAGATCTCTTGTGACTTGGGGAACAGCCGCTGGGAAAACCTCTGCGGAATCTGCAACCGCCGATCCTGCCTCAAGAAGCCAGACTGGGGAAGAGATTGCAGCCGACACTATGACGCCTGATCCTTCGTTAGATAGGTTGATTGCTTCTGCTGCAAGCACGGAAGCCCTTCAGCAATCAACTCCGGACACTGCCGACGATCCCTCCAGGTTTGAGAGCGCAGAGCAAAAAAAAGACTAATTGCGACAGTTCCTGCCTCCGCTACCACAACAAGTCTCAACCCTCTTCTCACCCTTGCTCGACCAGGCTGGCATTGACGACACTGTGATGACAACGGCAAGACACGCAATGCAAGGATGTGGCACAGGTAAAAGATCACATCCAAACCCTGCAAGGTGCATGTACTCCCTCTCTGTTTCTGTGCCTCTTCACCAACACCACTTTAGATTCGCGTTCCTTGGCTATTTGG